>NC_044033.1:37857512-38149923 GCF_901765095.1 Microcaecilia unicolor | reverse complement strand
ATTGGGCATCACCACGTGCCGCCTGGTTACCGCCGAGAACACGGGAGCCCTTATCGCCACCTCAGTGGGAGGCAGTAAGGGCTCCCTGTCACATGGCTATAATATACCACCCTTCTGGATCCTTAGTAATCCTATGCTGGGTGAAGGGTACCGATTTGTGATCAGGAGAGCTACCCCTGTTTTCTTTTTAGGAGCAGATGCATAGTAGCACTGAGCTACCCATGATTTCCTCAGTTTATTTATTTATTTATTGCATTTGTACCCCATATTATCCACCTTTTTGCAGGCTCAATACATTACGTTTAGTTTCCTGCAAACCCACAATACCCACCTCTTTTCGACCCAAATATTGCAAAGTCTTAGATCTTTTATTGGCGAATTTGCACCCAACACGTTCCACGAAAATAATTTCAAACCCTTGGACCCATCACAGGCTTTCATAGCAATAAAGCCAATACAAAATAAATCATTTACATAACCTCCCACCAGAGAGCCCAGCCTCCCCTCCAGTAGGCAGCCAACCACGCACACATTCCATCACTAATAGCAATCATACTGTTCGCAAAAAAAACCACTCCCCACTATGTGTGCCCCCTTTCTCCCTCCCCCTCCCACCCAGGGGCGTATCTGCGTGGGGCCACAGGGGCCTGGGCCCCGCAGATTTTGCCCCGGACCCCCCTACCGCCGTTAACACTCCCTCCCTCGCCTACCTCCGTCACCTACCCGAGGTCCGCTTCCTCCGGCTTTTTAAATATTGTTTCAGCTGGCGGGGGACCCCAACCCCCCGCCAGCCCAGCCGTGATCTTTAACTTTTTCATCCTCGTCGTGCAGCGCGCTGTGAAAGCTGCATGCATTTAGTTCCAGCTGCGACGTCAGACTCCATCCAACTGGAACTAAAGATGCATGCAGCTTTCACAGCGCGCTGCACGACGAGGATGAAAAAGTTAAGATCGCGGCTGGGCTGGCGGAGGGTTGGGGTCCCCCGCCAGCTGAAACAATTTTAAAAAGCCGGAGGAAGCGGACCTCGGGTAGGTGACGGCGGTAGGCGAGGGAGGGAGGGTTAACGGCGGTAGGGGGGGGGTTGACGGCGGTAGGGGGGGCTGACGGCGGTGGGGGGGCTAATGTGCCCCCTCACTCTAGCCCCTGCCCCCCTACCGCTGAACCTCAGATGCGCCCCTGCTCCACCCCCTTCTTTTCCTTCCCATCTTCCCATTCCCCATGCAAAACAGCACATACACTTAGAGATCAACGTTTTGATATACCCAATGCCCTCCCCCCTCCCCTACACATACCTTCCCTTCTCTTCATCCCAAACTCCCCCATAACCCCACAATCACACAGCCTCACCCATTTAGCAATCTAATATATTATAAGGAGCAACGTGAACCATAATACAACAAGAAAGAAAAAGAAAACACACAGTTTCCAATCATAGTTCATGGACAAAAAAGTCCCACCGCTGTTTCTGTCACCCCCGACATGGGGTAGGAAAATAATCCTGTAGATAGATCAGCCCAAGTCAGTTCGGGAACCACTGTTGCACTTGCAGCTTCGCCACTTCATTAGATTCAAAATGTGTATTTTGCCCTCCTTCACCGCGAAGTCTAGCAGGAAACTGCAAAGTGAATCTTATTTGTTTCTCTACCAATATTTTGCAGATCTCTGAGTATCCTTTACGGAGCTGCGCCACCGAAGTCGAATAATATTGGAACAGCAGCACTTTAACATTCTGGAACTGCAGGTCCCGCACCGATCTATAGTTTCATAGAATCTGTTCTTTGTGTGCAAAATTAAAAATCCGTGCCACCACAACACGCAGCCTGGTCGCACCTTCCACTAGTCTTCCTATTCGATGTGCATGCTCTATCTGAATAGGCCAAGGATGAATCAATCAACAGCGACTCCGTGAACCATTTCTCTAGTAACTGCTTAATGTCTCTTTTTTTCACCGTCTCCGGGAGACCCACCACTGGATGTTATTGTGGCACGCCCTGTTTTCCAGATCATCCGTCTTGTTAGCATAGCCCGCCACTTCTTTCTTGAGTCTCGCAAGTTCCTCCAAAACTCCATTGACACCATCCTCCGTGACGCTAATTCTGGATTCTAATTCAGTCACTCTGGCATTGAAGTCCGCCACTGCTTGGGAAAAGCCCCGCACACTGGATTTAATCCCATCTAGCCGTGTGCCCAACGCTGATACCACCGCCGCGGTAAGTTTTTCAATTAGTGCGTCATTAATCGTGAGGCCTTGTGCCGATTCGTCGCCATCTTGTTTTCGCCCGCTGCCACAGAGCGTGCCTTAGCACTGTCTTTTTTAGCACTTTTAGAAGTCATTTCCACCCCAGATTTGAAAAATATTTGTCCATAAATATCGGGGTACTCTCCGCCACAAAGAGGGAAAAAATCCAAAGATCATATCACAACGACGCTCGAGAGGAGAGGGGACCGAGGAGCTTGAAGAGAGCACAACCTCCTAGCTGAGCTGCTTCACGTGACCCCCAGGAACCCTTTTAAAAAATTGGTGTTACATCGGTCATGCTCCAATCTTTTAGTACCATGCTTGATTTTAAAGATGAATTACATGTTACTAACAATAGCTCTGCAAGTTAATTTTTCAGTTCTGGCAGTATTCTGGGATGTATACCATCTGGTCCTTTTTCATACTCTTCTGGTGAAATGATGGTAATTAAAAGCTTGTGTTTTGGTGTGATATAAGAATGCAGTGAGCAAGTTACTATTACTGAGTTTCACTCTGGTCAGTTCAGTAAGTCCAGTTACAACACCAGCACCCTTGTGCGACATACAAAATGACACTCCTGGTAAGAGTATTAGTTACTGTCTGCTAACACATGAAAGGGCAGGCTAAATAACCCCTTTCTCAACAGTACATATTAGAAAAACTAAGTGGTCCTTTTACTAAGCCGCATAAGTGTCTACGCTTGCCCAACGCGTTCCAAATGGAGTTACCACCCGACTACCGCGTAACTCTTAGGGTAATTTCATTTTTGGCGCGCGTCCGATACGCCTGTCTGGAAAATATTTTTTTTATTTTTGGGCACGCGTAACAGACACGCGCCAAGTGGCATTCGTCGAGTAGGTCATTACCGCCCGGTTACAGTGTGAGTCTTTACCACTAGGTGAATGGCTGGCAGTAAGCTCTCAGACCCCAAATGGACACGCAGCAATTATCATTTTGCCACACGTCCATTTTCGGCAAAAAAATGTTAAAAAGACCTTTTTCACAGACACGCTGAAAGATGGATCAGCGTGCACCTAAAACCGCGCCTACACTACCACAAGCCAGTTTTCAGCACGCCTTTGTAAAAGGACCCTAAAAACCTCTGCTACTAATCCCTCCTGGAGGCCCAAATCATGAGATATGAAACGCCCCTCCCCCGATGATTTTAATTTTAAAATAGGTTGTGATTTTATTTAGTTAATAGAAATATTTAACTTATTGAATTACCTTGCATTCCAGTTGACTGGAAACTTACAGGTTCCCTACCGGTTGCAGTATTTTTTTCCACAGTGTTTAAAAAGGCATGACTCATTTTATTAAAGGGCAAAAAATGTGTTATCGTGCATATTAATTTGACAAGAAGATTAATTTAGTGTATAATTTCCAATAAATTGTATTTTAGCAGTTAATCAACCATTTAGTACCTTTATAATGCAGAGTGTGTCATGACAAAAACACTTTATTAATGGTTTAAGTTGCAGTTTGGAAGGATCTGAAAAAAACCCCCATCTTTTCAATAGAGCTTTTAAATAAGAACTATACTCTTATTAATAGAGCTATAGTTTGTACATATTCTGCTTTGAAGTGCCATGGGGGGGGGGGGGGGCATTTTTGATATGGCATTTAAGTCAGAATTTGGACATTTTGTGCTAATGCTGCCCGTCTCGTCTTCCGCCAGGGTCGCTTTACTCATACTACCCCTCTCCTCAAGACCCTTCACTGGCTCCCTATCCGTTTTCACATCCTGTTCAAACTTCTTCTACTAACCTATAAATGTACTCACTCTGCTGCTCCCCAGTATCTCTCCACACTCGTCCTTCCCTACACCCCTTCCCGTGCACTCCGCTCCATGGATAAATCCTTCTTATCTGTTCCCTTCTCCGCTACTGCCAACTTCAGACTTCGCGCCTTCTGTCTCGCTGCACCCTACGCCTGCAATAAACTTCCTGAGCCCCTACGTCTTGCCCCATCCTTGGCCACCTTTAAATCTAGACTGAAAGCCAACCTCTTTAACATTGCTTTTGACTCGTAACCACTTGTAACCACTCGCCTCCATCTACCCTCCTCTCCTCCTTCCTGTACACATTAATTGATTTGATTTGCTTACTTTATTTTTTGTCTATTAGATTGTAAGCTCTTTGAGCAGGGACTGTCTTTCTTCTATGTTTGTGCAGCGCTGCGTACGCCTTGTTGCGCTATAGAAATGCTAAATAGTAGTAGTAGTAGTAATGCCCCAAATCCAAATAGCAGATGCAAACATTTTTGAAAAAGCAAAAGATCTATCTTTTTTTCCCCAAAAAATACCATTTATAACAAGGTTTTGTGCTTTGTGCGTTTTTTTTTCAGACCATTTATGAAAAAAAAATGCGCAAGTGAAAAACGTAGAAAATCAAGCCATTGGAATGTAGGTGGGGCCTGCATTTCCCAGGAGCGAAATGGGGCACCCTGGGGAGCACTGCTGTGGACTTCATATAAATGCCCCCAGCTACACACCTCACCGTTGCGCCCTTATCTTCTTTGCTGAGCCCTCCAAAACCCACCCAAAACCCATTACCCCCAACTATACACCACTACAGTAGCCCTTATGGATGAAGGGGGCACTAATATGTGGGTACAGTAGGTTTTTAGTCAGTTTTGGAGGGCTCACAGATTTCTGCACAAGTATAACAGGTAGGGGGCGGTATAGGCCTGGGTCCATCTGTCTACAGTGCACTGCACCCACCACTACACTACTCTGGGGACCTGCATGTTGCTCTTTCTCTCCACATCAGAAATCTCAGCAGGAATCCAGGCCAAAGTATCAGCCTGTGTCTGACATTGCTGCCTGGATGTCTCACTGCCATCTGAAACTAAACATGACCAAGACTGAGCTTCTTATTTTTTCCCCCTAAACCAACCTCTCCTCTTCCCCCATTCTGTATCTCTGTGGATAATATTCTTATCCTCCCTGTCTCATCAGCTCGTAACCTTGGGGTCATCTTCGACTCCTCTCCTCTTCTCTGCACATATTCAGCAGACTGCTAAAACCTGTCATTTCTTTCTCTATAATATCACCAAAATTTGTCTTTTCCTCTCTGAGCACTCTACCAGAACCCTTATCCACACTCTTATCACCTTTCGCTTGTATTCTGCCAGTGTCGCTATACTCATATTAGTCCTCTCCTAAAGTCACTTCATTGGCTCCCTATCCGTTTCCGCATACAGTTCAAACTCCTCTTATTGACTTACAAGTGCATTCACTCTGCAGCTCCTCAGTACCTCTCCACTTTTATCTCTACCACCCTCCGGGAATTCCGTTCACTGGGTAAATCTATCTTATCTGCACCCTTCTCCTCCACCGCTAACGCCAAACTCCGTTCCCCTTTTATATTGCTGCACCATATGCCTGGAATAGACTTCCTGAGCCGGTACATCAAACTCCATCTCTGGCCATCTTCAAATGTAGGCTAAAAGTCCACCTTTTTGATGCTTCTTTTAACTCCTAACCCTTACTGACTTGTTCAGTACCCATGTTTTATCATTCCCACCTTAATAATTCCCTTATCTCTTATTTGTCCTGTTTGTCTGTCCTAATTGGATTGTAAGCTCTTTCGAGCAGGGACTGTTTCTTTATGTCCAGTGTACAGCACTGCGTACGTCCAGTAGCACTATAGAAATGATAAGTAACAGTAGTAGTGATCTAATGGGCCTGGCTATAACATCTGAGACTGTCATAGAGGCTGGTGAATACTATTTTTATTCACATTTTTGGGGAGTGTGAAGGGGTCATTGACCACTGGGGGAGTAAGGGGGTCATCCATGATCCCCCCCCCCCCCCCCCCCCCCCGTGGTCATCTGGTCATTTAGGGCATCTTTTTGTGCCTTATTCGTTCTGAAAACAGGTTTACACCAAAACATTGAAATTTTAGCCCTAGGCATTTTCTTTTTGTTCCATTATGGCTGTAAAGCATCCCAAGTGTTAGACATATCCTAAGCCCACCCTAATCCCACCTTCAAAATGCCCCCAACTTGTCCCCTTGTGATTTGGATGCATCGCAGATGACATGCATAGTTAAACGTCTGCAAAACTGGTTTTGAAAATACCAATTTGGACATTTAGAGAAGAAATTTGTCCAATTGGTGCTTTTTGGATATTTTTCTCTTTTGAAAATGATTGTTTAGTTCTCCTGGTTGTTTTTTTTTTTTTTCACATAACATTGACCATTATGATTTGAAATAGCATTATGAATTCTAGAATTGTGGCAAATTTCTATAAGCAATCTGCCTCTGATATGTCCAGATAATTTTATGGGGACTAAAGATTTTTTATCTGTGAATGACAAAGGTGTAGTGCAAAATAATGGATATTAATCACATGTTCCATACATGCCATCATCAATAGGCTCACCCACATTATCTCCAGACAGAAAAAGGGGTTCAATTAGCACAAATTTGAAACCTGTGAGCAATTTTGGCAATGATCAAAGCTTCATTGTGCCTGTTTTTGTTCACAGTAAAACAAGACAAGGTTAGACTAGAGGAGGCAAAGTACAGATAAGGGATTTCATTGTCCTCTTTACCACTCATATGTTGCATTTGCAGTAAGACAGGCACACGGGTACTTTTTTTTATCTGGCATTTTAGCTGTCTCCTAATTTTCAAAGGGAAACATATGGGAAGCTTCCTTTTGAAGATTAACCTATACATTGGAGCCGACTCCGTGGGTGCTGAGGGTGCTTGAGCACCCCCAATATTAAGAAAGTTCCTTGCATGTGTCCAGGGAGGGATTATTTTCTTTGGGTTTAGCACCCCCAATAATTTTGAAAAGTTGGCTCCTATGAACCTATAGGTCTCTGGTTTCCCCCCAATTTTTTTAAAAGTTAGCTCACTCCCCACTTATGCATGTTTTGTTCTACCATGCTATAGGCAAGATCATTCTTACAGGCCCAGATTCTGCAAAAATTGAACTATTCAGATAACAGCATTTTTTTTGTTATATTAACAACTGGATATCTGGGTTGGCTCTGGAGATATTCTTGTAGATCCCGTGGAGATTTACTCTTGTGTTTAATTTTCTGTAGAGCTCAGTATTCAACCAATCAAGGTCACACTGGTTGTGCACAGCATGCCGAAAGGAGATCTCATTAGCGATGTGACATTTCTTCCATACTCCAGCCATAGGAAAATGCATCTTTATGTTTCTGATTTATCTATATACTTGATTTTAAAGTAATACTTAGGAAGAAACCAAGTTGATGTTGGTTATTTGTTTCTGGTTTTGTTTTGTTTGTCACCTTGGGATGCAGCAGGGTCTACAGAGGGCTGTTGTAAAGAATTTCAGCTGCTGCCAATGCCAAACACCCCCCCCCCAACTTTTAAAGACATTATTTGGGAGTTTCTTTTTCTCCTTTATGCCTGGCATCTAGAGGCAGGCAACAAAGATACAGGAGAACAAGAAACCTTGCAGAAAAAATACCAGAAAAGAGACAGCGAAGGTGACTCAATGAAACAATGATGCTGTATGTGGTCTAGAAGATTTATTGGTCAACACAACGACTCTATGGTCAACACAATGACTCAAGTTGTTGTTGACCAATAAATCTAGACCACATACAGCATCGTTTCATTGAGTCACCTTCGCTGTCTGCTTTGTGATCTAGGGTCAGACACCATCTCCTTCTCTAGCAAGACCCTCTTGAAAAATTGAAGCTTTCACATCCCTAGTTGTAGTCTCACAATTACTACTACTACTTACATTTCTAAAGCGCTACCCGGGTTATGCAGCACTGTAAACATTCTACCATTGTCAAGTTTCCAAGTAAGGGAACCCACATTATAAAGCACTGAGAATTGGTACATATTGAAGAGCATGTAGAGGGGCCGCAGTCCATATCATTTTTAAAAAATGGGGGGGGGGGGGAGAGGTTCAGGGTGCAAGCAAGGTCTTACTATTTTAAAATAAAGATCAGGGGGATTGGAGGGTTGAAGGGATCCAAGGCTATCTATCATGTTTTTAATAAGGATCAGGGGTGAAAGTGAGGTCAGCCCAGGAGGATGCCAACATTTTTAAAAGTGTTATTAAAAAAATAATAATTTTGGAATAAAGGATAGCAAGAAAATTTTGGAAAACAAGCTTTCATTTGTTTTCAACACGGTCTCATTGTATGACTAAAAATTGGTGTCAATGATTCGGTTCCAACAGGGTAAAACAGCCGTTAATGGCACTCATTGCAATTCTGCTGGTGATTTACTTAGATTATTTGTATGCATTTCTGAAATGCCCTCTTCTTATTTGTTTTGTTGTTTTGTTTTTTGACTGTTTTTACTTATGTTTACTCATCCTGACCTAGAGAGCTCATTTTCAAAGCACTTAGACTTATAAAGTTCCGTGGAGGGGCATAATTGAAAGGGGCACCCAAGTTTTCCTGAGGACGTCCTCACAGGACATCCCGGCGAAGGGGTGGGGAAACCCGTATTATCGAAACAAGATGGACAGCCATCTTTTGTTTTGATAATGCGGTCGGGGACGCCCAAATCGCAAAATTTAGGTCGACCTTACAGATGGTCGTCCTTAGTGATGGTCGTCCTTAGAGATGGTTGTCCCCGATTTTCGGCCATAATGAAAACCAAGGACGCCCATCTCAAAAACGACCAAATCCAAGCCATTTGGTTGTGGGAGGAGCCAGCATTCATAGTGCACTGGTCCCCCTGACATGCCAGGACACCAACTGGGCACCCTAGGGGGCACTGCATTGGACTTCAGAAATTGATCCCAGGTGCATAGCTCCCTTACCTTGTGTGCTGAGCCCCCCAACCCCCCCCAAAACCCACTCCCCACAACTGTACACCACTACCATAGCCCTAAGGGGTGAAGGGGGGCACCTACATGTGGGTACAGTGGGTTTTGAAGGGCTCACATTTACCACCACAAGTGTAACAGGTAGGGAGGGGGATTGGCCTGGGTCCGCCTGGGCTGAAGTGCACTGCACCCACTAAAACTGCTCCAGGGACCTGCATAGTGCTGTGATGGAGCTGGGTTTGACATTTGAGGCTGGCATAGATGCTGGCAAAAATATTTAAAAAAGTTTTTTTTAGGTTGGGAGGGGGTTGGTGACCACTAGGGGAGTAGGGAGAGGTGATCCCAATTCCCTCCGGTGGTCATCTGGTCAGTTTGGGCACCTTTTTGAGGCTTGGTTGTAAAAAAATTGGACCAAGTAAAGTCGCCAAGTGCTCGTCAGGGACGCCCTTCTTTTTTCATTATCAGTCGAGGACGCCCATGTGTTGTGCACACCCCAGTCCCGCCTTCCGCTACGTTCCGACACGCCCCCATGGACTTTTGGTCGTCCCCATGTTGGAAAGCAGTTGGAGGACGCCCAAAATCGGCTTTCGATTATGCCGATTTGGCGACCCTGGGAGAAGGACGCCCATCTCCCGATTTGTGTCGAAAGATGGGCGCCCTTCTCCTTCGAAACATAAGCCTGATAGTAATCTATGGAACTTTGTAAGTCTAGGTGCTTTGAAAATACGCCTCTATGTGAGATATCAGCATACTGTATACCTTCAATTAAGGCAACTAACCAAAACATGGTCAATCTAATCTACTGTTTTAGTCTTTTACCTTGATTTCTCCTTTATATTATTAAATTAGTTTATTTTTGCTGAGCCACCTGAGTCCTGTTTTTTTTCAAATTTGAAATTTCTTCTCATGCACTGTTGCATCCCTAAGTTTCAATCTGCTTCTGTGACAGACTGTTTAAGGGATGGTTGCCTTCAAGAATGGCCTTGAATAGAGGAGTCTAAGCAGAGGAGACAAGTAACAAGTAAAAGAGTTTTTTTTGTGGAGGTGTGGGGGGTGGAAGAGGAAAGGAGAACATAGAAATTACCACCCGGGCCATGCGATAGCCCGGGTGGACAGGGGGGCAGGGGGGGGACAAAATTCCCCGGGACCAGGCCTCCAAGGGGGGGGCCGGGCGCTGCAGTCCCACCCGCCCACCCTCGGCTCAGTCGTCGACTGTCCGCCACCAGGCGGGCCCCCTGCATTGAAATCGCAGCGCCTCACCACCGTGTGAAAGTGCAGCAGGCAGCAGCGGATCGCCTCACTTCGTGCCTCCTCTTCTCTCTGTGTCCCGCCCTCATCTGATGTAACTTCCGTGAGGGCGGGACAAAGGGAGGGAAGGCCCGAAGGGAGGCAATCTGCCGCTGCCTGCTGCGCTTTCACACGGAGGTGAGGCGCTGTGATTTCAATGCAGGGGGCCTGGCCCGGTGGTGGATGGAGGGGGCGGCGGCGGGGCCCTGGGCCTGGCCCAGTCCCTCTTCTCGGCGGCCCTGGGCGTACGTGCTTACATGGCTTAGTCAAAGGGCCCCTTAGTGTGTGCTAAATCTGTTAGAGCAATTAGTAAAAGGACCCCTTATATTTCATATCGGGACAATTCATTTTTGCATTGATGTGTGCCAAATATGACTGTGAATTTCTCCATTCACCTAGAATTTTGTATTTTTATAAAGAGGGTTGTGGTAGCCGTGTTAGTCCACTCTTAAAGGTTATCAATAGAAATCAAACAAAATATTGCATTTTTATAACAACTTCCAGTTAGTGAGACTCCAAGGATGGAGGAGTGGCCTAGTGGTTAGGGTGGTGGACTTTGGTCCTGAGGAACTGAGTTCAATTCCCACTTCAGGCACAGGCAAGCTCTTTGTGACTCTGGGCAAGTCACTTAACCCTCCATTGCCCCATGTAAGCTGCATTGAGCCTGCCATGAGTGGGAAAGCACGGGGTACAAATGTAACAAAAATAAAATAGATACTATGGAGATTCTACATGGAATGTTGCCTACTATTGGACATTCTACATGGAATGTTGCTATTCCACTAGCAACATTCCATGTAGAAGGCTGCACAGGCTTCTGTTTCTGTGAGTCTGACGCCCTGCACGTACGTGCAGGACGTCAGACTCACAGAAGCAGAAGCCTGCGCGGCCACATTGGTGATCTGCAAGGGCCGACTTCTACATGGAATGTTGGAATAGCAACATTCCATGTAGAATCTCAAGTAGTAGCAACAGTGGAGGAGTGGCCTAGTGGTTAGGGTGGTGGACTTGGTCCTGAGGAACTGAGTTTGATTCCCACTTCAGGCACAGGCAGCTCCTTGTGACTCTGGGCAAGTCACTTAACCCTCCATTGCCCCATGTAAGCCGCATTGAGCCTGCAATGAGTGGGAAAGCGCGGGGTACAAAATGTAACAAAAAAAAAAAAAAAATTCCAAAGACTGAGACTGACTCTCCCAGTGAGTGAGGTGGCCATGTTTCTATTTTTTCCTCTTGATTTACAAAGGAAAGGAGAAAACACAAATTTGCATTTACTTTTCTTTGGTTTAATTTAAATAGTAGTTCTGGAGTCCCATATTGAAAAAAGATGATCACACACACAAAGAGCTCAGATCAATCAAATGGGGTTGTTTCCCTGTGGATGGATTTAGAGAGCTGCAAATATGTTGAGGTTTTACCTAATGTATTAATAAAAAAAAATTCTTTTTAATTGCTGCTTTTGGGAGTTTTGAGTGCACAAGTGTTTCTGCTGTTTTATCTTTAATAAGAAATGAAGCCTGCTGACCCTAGATTGGCACATAGAACTGCTGAGGTCTGTGATACTGTTATCCAACCAATCCATACAAGATAGCAGAGCATCTACAAATTCACAGAGGAATTGATAGAGAAGACTTGATAATGGCTGTACTGTTTAAGTGCCCTCAAGGATCACTACAGGGTGGTTAGAATTACAAAATAATAGGCTGGCCCAGAAGTTCAAGGGTGAAAAACAATTCTCCTTTGAATATCTTTAATTATAACCGTTGAAAAAAAATAATTATTTGCTAGCCACATATCCCACTTTCATCCGATTTCAAATTTGCTTGTGTAGAGGTTTGAAGAATGTTCTGTACCAGCTCGATATCTTTTTTTTTTTTTTAACAAATTATTTTATTAAGAATACCACAATATACAAACATGACAAGCCAATTACATATATCTTCAACCAGTGTCTACTCCAGCTCGATATCTTGGAGAACTTTGACATTTTAGATCTGTTTCCAGTGTGGAGGTAGAAGAAATCATAGCAGAGACCTTGTTGTTCCTCATGTCATATAGTTTGTGCTATGCTTTGGATTGATATATATATATATATATTTTTTTTTTTTGTTTTTGTGGCCCTTGGTATTACTTCTGGTTTGTTATATAGACCACGGAGCCACTATTTTGGTTTAGGTGGTGGTGTTGTAAAGTGGTTTCAGTTTTGTTTGTCAGGCTGTAAGCACACATGAGATTTACCGGGTGGTGTTCAATCAGAAGTCCATTTTTCGGGATTTGCCAGGTGCCTTTGTTATCAGTTACATTATTCAGTCTCTACCTTCAACCATTAGGTATTCTATTAACTACTTTAAGAATTTCATGCAGTATGTATGCTGATGAGATCCAGTTGCTGATTTTATATCACGTGCATATTGCTCGGAAAAATATTACAAGTTTGATTGTTTTCAGTATTTTATAGATGCAGGCATTTTCAGTAAAGTGCAAAGCCCATGCGACAGTGGCATGCCTCCAAAAGCAACACAAGAAAATAGGAATAAGACAAATAAATAATTTTATTTGCATTAGTTGGAACCCAGAGACTAGATTTCAGTAATCAAACTGCCATGCTCATGCCATGTTTATGCTTCTTCCAGTAGGAGTAATATTGAGACGCCTGGTTTACTTTATTTTAGTCATGGGAAGTGTTATATTCAAATTAGTGGAAACCAAAATCTTGCATGTGTGTATGGAGTACAATTTGTTTTCATTTAGTTAGGGCTCTGTTTGCAAAGCTGTGTTACAAAGGTGTTCTAAGCCCTATTTTAACATGAGTAGACTTCTGACATGTACGGTACCTGAATTCCATGGTTTAGTAATCGTGCATTGCAGATGTTTGCAGGGCAAAGGGGCATGATGGTACCATTTTGGATTACAGTGCAGGTGAGAGAGGAGCTAATAAAACCTCTTTCAGATCTACTGAGGCATTCAGAATCTGTACCTAAATGTAACTCATCTTGAACTACTGAGAAAGTCATGATCAAAAATCAAGAGATTAGGGATTAAATCCTTGAGGGGTCCAGAGAGCCAACTCAGAAGCTTTTTAAAAAAAAAATTAGCTGAGGATTGGGTTTGGAGAGGAGAATGAGAGTTCCTTAGGTGAGGGGGGAGGGGTACTACTCAATATGCTGGACGTTAGAGGGCACAAGGTAAAATAGCAACATGAATACATCAAATAGAATATCCAAAATAGAAATATATACATAATTAAGAAGTTGTTTATGAAAGTGCATTTTAAGTGCATTGAACAGGTGTGGAATTATGGAATTGTAACAGGTATCCATCCCCCCTCCAATATTCAGCCATTGGCAGGCAACACAGTTAGCTGTTGCCGCCAGCGCTGACCCTGGATATTCAATGCCGTTCTGTATCTGGTGATGCCGGGCTGTATCCGGTGACTACACTAAATATTTGGTTTCAGTTTTGTCATGGCAACTTAAACCGGTTAAGCTGATATTCAGCGTTACCACTTAGATGCTAAGCGGTTAAAGAAAAGTTTGCTATTTATGTGGCTTATCTTAACCGCTAACATAGCTAGTTAACACTGACTTTTCACGCTTAACCAACTAAGTCACGCAACATAGCTGGACAGCGGCTAGCCGCTAAGGGTCTTATTCTATAAAGGTTATTCTCCAAAATGTACACTCCTAAAATTTATGCTCCTAAATTTAGACACCTAAATTACGAGCATACTCTATGCTCCAAAATAGATTATGCTCCTAAATTAAGAGCATAAAAATTAGGAATGTAAATTATGCTCATAAATTAGGAGCATAACTTTTATTGACTAAGGCCCTAAGCACTGATATTCAGCGGAGATAACTGGCTATCTTGCACTGAATATTAGCAGTTAGAAGGTTAAGCACTATTTAAATGGCCAGGAGTTGTTCGTGGTCCATATTTCTTAAAGCGTAGCCAGTAAAGACTCCATGTCATTGTCGTATGCTTGGAGATAAGCTCTTAAATATGGTGAGAAGCAAGAGTAGGGTTTTTTTGAATTCTGAGTGTTAATGAGTCACAAGAAATAGTTATGTGTCAATCATTGTGTGCTCCACATGGTTGCCCTCAGTTGTAGTGCTGACCTATGCAAAGCAATCTTCATTTGAACTGACCTAATCAGAGTTTTGGTCTAAAATGGAAGAGTTAGAAGAAAGAGGTCAAGGCTAGATAAAATATTATTTCAGATGCTTCAAAACTCCTATTCTTCTTATAAGGAAGATCAAGGAGACACCTTTTGAACAGTACAGATTTACAGTGCTAGAACACCTTGGGTAGGGTTCCTACAACTCGAGGGTAAGTCAGCCGTTCTCCTATAATTTAATCTTATGTCTGCCTTTGATACAGTTGACCATCATATCCTTCTCTGTAAGTTAAGCTCCTTTGGCCTATTTGGGTAAAGTTTCGAAGTGGCTGAATGAGCTCTTGAATCATAGATTTTATAAGGAATGGATTTCGCCGTGTGGGGTGCCCACTTTCTCCGTCTGTGTTTAATATTTATATGATTTCTTTCTATGATGGTTATTCTCAGCTGGGGAAAAGTTTTTCTCTTATGCAGACAATATGTTTTTGTTGATTCCTGTTGAGGTAACCTCAACTTCTACACTTTCTATTATTGCTCAGTGTGTATCTAGGATTGAGCAACTGATCTTAGCAGATGGTTTCAAGTTAAATAAGGATAAAACTAAAGTCTTATGGTTGAGCTGTTTGGATTCCCTTGTTCCATCTGATTTTATTCTAGCAGACATTGAAAGTAGGAAACGTTTCTCGAGTTCTTGGGGTGCTTTTAAATACTACACTGTCGTTGACACCATAAATCAATGCAGTGATTAAGACCACATTTTTTCAACTGCATCAATTTAGAAATATTTGTTCTCTGTTTGTGGAAAAGCATTTTTCTATTTTAGCTTAGTCTGTAGTTCTACCTTAGATTATACTGTTTGTTGTCAGCCCAGCCTCTCTCTTGTTTACAGGTCCTACAAAATATAGCAACCAAAATGATTTTGAGTAAAAAAAAAATTTTTTTTTAATTCATATCATGCCACATCTTGTTTGTTGAACCTGCATTGGCTGCCAGTTAAGGCTCGTATTTCCTATAATTTAGCCTGCTGGGTCTATAAAATTTTTGAAGGATGCTGCGGCCATCTTAATTGCAGTAAGAAATGTATGGCTGCCATTTATTGAACCTCTTCACTGACGAAGACATGAAACCTACCCATGCCGGCGGAGGTTCCTCCTTTCAGCATTTCTGTTGCCAGTTAAGTGATATTATGCGAAGGCATTCACATAAGTATTTGAAGTATATTGCTCTATGGAAGATTTATTTTATTTATTGTTGCATTTGTATCCCACATTTTCCCACCTATTTTCAGGCTCAATGTGGCTTACATAGTACCGTTAGGAGTTTGCCCAGTTGGTTGACAGCAAATACAAGGTTGTATAGTGGTCGAGTGAGGTATATGTGGAGGGTCGGAGGGGATTAAGGTTGTGTGTTGTCCAGTGCGCTCATTAGGCATGCTATGCTTTGGGTGAGGGGGTTTACGTAGGGTCGTTGGGGTAGGCCTTTTTGAAGAGGTTGGTTTTTAATGATTTCCTGAAGTTCAGGTGGTCATGGATTGTTTTCACACTTTTGGGAGTCCATTCCATAGTTGTGCGCTTATGTAGGAGAAGCCGGATGCGTAGGTTGTTTTGTATTTCAATCCTTTGCAATTTGGGTAGTGTAGGCTTAGGTATGATCTAGCAGACCCGAATCTGTTTCTTGTTGGTAGATCTATGAGGTCTGTCATGTATCCTGGGACTACACTTTACATTTGAAGCTAGTACATTGAAGAAACAAATATTTTTCTAATGAGATTTTCTACTTAAAAAAAATACCCCTTGATATAAGAATTTTCAATACAATATTGATGTCAGCGGTTAATACAAAGGACTTTATATGTATTTTTAAAAACCACTGTGGAAGCATGAGGAATCGCACTTTGCTGCCTAATGACGAGTTCAACAAGCAGCAATGTATTAAATTCTGATAATCCCAGTAGTCCCAACAACAGAGTTTAGTTCTAAAAAAAAAGCTTAACAATATGCAATAGAAAGGTACTGCTCTTATCATAGGAATACATGGGCATCTCTAGCATTTACTTATTTTTAATTTGCCTTTGTAAAAGGGACCCTTAATTCACTTTAATATAAAGGCCCTTTGTGTTGTGACGAATGTTTCTTCCTTTTCTTTGCTTTAACGTATTTTTAAAGGACACATGCCCCAGTTTAGGATTATGATATATCTGTTTTAAAAATAAGTCCTCCTTTGAGATCTAATTAACTTATGCAACTTCAAAAATTCCAAGGATTATATTATTATTTGTAGTATACAGGGGCGTATCTGAGGTTCGGCGGTAGGGGGGGCAGGGGCTAGAGTGAGGGGGCACATTATAGCCCCCCTTGGCCGCCGCCCCCCCTACCGCCGTCAACCCTCCCCCGCCTACTGCCGTCACCTACCCCCGCCGAGGTCTGCTTCTTCCGGTCCGGTGCCTTTAAAAATATTACGTGTACGACGTCAGACTCAGTCCGAAACTGGAAGGGATGCAGGCAGGCAGTTTTCAATAGCACGAGGATGGAAAAACTTCTTAAAACAAGACCTCGGCTGGGCTGGCGGGGGTTGGGGGTCCCCCACCTGCTGAAGTAATATTTTTAAAGGCACCGGACCAGAGGAAGCGGACCTCGGCGGGGGTAGGTGACAGCGGTAGGCGGGGGAGGGTTGACAGCAGTAGGGGGGTCCAGGGCGAAATCTGCGGGGGCCCAGGCCCCTGTGGCCCCACGCAGGTACGCCCCTGGTAGTATATTGTTACTATACTGGCACACCGGTAGTGAAGATAAAATTTTGACAGTTCTGAAGGGTGGGATTGTGCTTTTACCGATTAATTGTGATATCATTTTTTTGCATATGCATAGTTGAATAATTAGAATAAACTTTGGTCTCTTTAGAGGTGATAGACTCAAGGTCTATGGTGCACCAGTCTTCTCTATCATCAGCATTTTTCTTCATTCATATTTCCAGGTTTTAACCAGTTTTGTATGTCATCATGCCAGACTGCTTTCTATTTCCCTCTGTCTTTGCCCTCTATCATGCCCTCTAAAATGAAATTAGCTGGTTTTCCACCAGACTGTCTGAGCACATGACTAGCAAATCTTATTTTCCTTGAACAGATCTTCTATCAAGGATCTTCCATTTCCCATCATTTCATGCTTGTGTTCATTTGAAATCAAATCCTTTCAGCTGTTCATCTGAATTTTCCTATAGGGCCACTTTTCAAATCAGTTAACAATAATACATTCAGTATTTTCTCAGTCACAAAAAGTAATATACCTACATAACTCAGACTGTGGGAAGAAATGAAAAAATGAAGGCTCTGGCAGCAAAGTAAGGCGCAGTTGGGGTATTGGGAAGGTCATTCTGCAGCACCCAAGAACTGGAGGAGATGGCAGCAGGAAAGATAGCGAAAAAGGCAGATTTCAGTCCCAAGAGTAGAGGAGTGTGGTAGCCGTGTTAGTCCACTCTTAAGGTTATCAATAGAAATCAAACAAAATAAAACATGGAAAAGAAAATAAGATGATACCTTTTTTATTGGACATAACTTAATACATTTCTTGATTAGCTTTCGAAGGTTGCCCTTCTTCGTCAGATCGGAAATAAGCAAATGTGCTAGCTGACAGTGTATATAAGTGAAAACATTCAAGCATTACTATGACAGTCTGACAGGGTGGGAGGATGGGGGTGGGTAGGAGGTATACATGGGGACATCAAAGCATGTCATTGATATTCTAACAGGATTGTTGTGGATAGGTGAGGGGTGGGGTGATCAATAGAGACATACAGCTTTATGGTTTATAATGGGCTAGGAACCCCAGATCCTTGTTAAGTCCTTTCTGTTGGGTGTTAAAATATTCAATCATTCTGACTTCAAAGGTCTTACGTTCTTGTATGGTTTTAAAGTTACCTTTCAGGATTCTCACTGTGAAGTCCCAAGAGTGAAAGTGTTGGTGGCAGGAACAATAAGGTAGGGAGGAAGGCCAGCCTCATCACCTGTAGAGTAAGGAAGTAATCAGAAGTAGTGGTAGGAAAAGTACAGTGTTGGGGAGGACTGGATCTGCTACTCTGAGAATTGAGGAGCCAGCAGAAACAGTGGCAAGAGCTATGGGTTGAAGGGAGTGTCAGTCTCACTTACTAAAGAGTGGAAGAGATGCTGTAGAAAGAGGCAGGAGCAGCAAAGTAGAGATTCAGAGGAGCCATGCAGTAAGGCAGAAGGTTGGCCAAGAGATGGGAGAGGGAGAAGAAGAGGCAAATGGAAAGTACAAGGTAAGAGGAGAGAGGAAAGGGAACACTGGAGAATACAAAGAGAGAAGGAAAGATCAAGAGGGGATGGGGAGGGAAGGAGGAGAGGAAAAAGGAAATAGTCTTCTCCTTTATAGCTTCTCCTCCCATACACATTCAAACATACAATCAACGATATTGTCCCTAATCAGCTTGATGTTCCTCTGTATTCCTGGAAGTAGGGTGTAATGCTACAGTATTAGCATTTCATTCTTGAGGGCCAGGCAGGTTCAGACCTCTTTCCACCAAGAGGGGCATAATCGAAAGGGGCGCCCAAGTTTTCGTGAGGACGTCCTCGCAGGACGTGCCGGCGAAGGGATGGGGAAACCCTTATTATCGAAACAAGATGGACGTCTATCTTTCATTTCAATAATACAGTCGGGGACGCCCAAAACGTAACATTTAGGTTGACCTTAGAGATGGTCGTCCTTAGAGATGGTCGTCCCCGATTTTCGGTGATAATGGAAACCAAGGATGTCCATCTCAGAAACGACCAAATCCAAGCCATTTGGTCATGGGAGGAGCTAGTATTTGTAGTGCACTGGCCCCTCTGACATGCCAGGACACCAACTGGGCACCCTAGAGGGCATTGCAGTGGACTTCAGAAATTGCTCCCAGGTGCATAGCTCCTTTACCTTGTGTGCTGAGCCCCGCAAAACCCACTCCCCACAACTGTACACCACTACCATAGCCCTTAGGGGTGAAGGGGGACACCTACATGTGGGTACAGTGGGTTTCTGGTGGGTTTTGGAGGGCTCACATTTACCACCACAAGTGTAACAGGTAGCGGGGGGATGGGCCTGGGTCCCCCTGCCTAAAGTGCACTGCACCCACTAAAACTGCTCCAGGGATCTGCATAGTGCTGTGATGGAGCTGGGTATGATATTTGAGGCTGGAATAGAGGCTGAAAAAAATATTTTTTTAAATTTTGTTTGAGGGTGGGAGGGGTTTAGTGACCTCTGGGGGAGTAAGGGGAGGTGATCCCCGATTCCCTCCGGTGGTCATCTGGTCATTTAGGGCACATTTTAGTGGCTTGGTCATAAAAAAAAGGACCAAGTAAAGTCGTCCAAGTGTTTGTCAGGGACGCCCTTCTTTTTTACATTATCGGTCGAGGACGCCCATGTGTTAAGCATGCCCCAGTCCTGCCTTCGGTACGCTTCTGACACACCCCCATGAACTTTGGTCATCCCTGCGATGGAAAGCAGTTAAGGACGCCCAAAATCGGCTTTCGACCTTGTGAGAAGGCCGCCCATCTTGCGATTTGTGTCGAAAGATGGGCGTCCTTCTCTTTAGAAAATAAGCCTGATAGTGGACTTGAGGACAGTTATCTGTTAAATGTAATTTCTTCATAATTTTTTTTACTTTATGTAATTAACAACAATAACTAACTTTTCTGTACAAGCATTGCTTGACTGTAAGATTGAAATGATTATAAAAAAAAAATTTTAAGAATTTTTATTTGACCAAATTGTGACGTGCACTGTCACCATTAATGAGTGCTGTTTTACCACAAATCCTATTTTATGCAATTTAATCTATTTACTAAGAATATATGTTAATAGTGTTAGGAAACATTAATGCAATAGCCCATGTTATTATCTGTAGCTATGGCTCTATTACATTTTTTTAAATCACTGTTTGGAGGACTCAAATCCATGTAAATAACATTACTCTGTTTACTTACTAATCACATCTTTGTCATTTTATATACCGTATTTTTCGGACTATAAGACGCACCGGACCATAAGACGCACCTAGGTTTTAGAGGAGGGAAATAGGAAAAAAAAAAATTTCCTTTTTTCCCTCCTCTAAAACCTAGGTGCTCCGGTGCGTCTTGTCCGAGTTTTGGACCTCCGTCCCGTACTTACACAATTCCATGTTCCCTGGTGGTCTAGTGATGTCGGGGCAGGAAAGAGCCCCCTCTTTCCTGCCCATCGCGCTGCACTCCGTGCTCCTCTATGCTTTCTGACGGTCTCGGCGAGATTCAAAATGGCCGCCGAGATTTGAATCTCGCCGAGACCGTCAGAAAGCATTGAGGAGCACGGAGTGCAGCGCGATGAGCAGGAAAGAGGGGGCTCTTTCCTGCCCCGACGTCACTAGACCACCAGGGAACATGGAATTGTGTAAGTACGGGACGGAGGTCCAAAAACGCTACCTTCGGACTATAAGACGCACCCCCCATTTTCCTCCCAAATTTTGGGGGAAAAAAGTGCGTCTTATAGTCCGAAAAATACGGTACTTCTATCACATCTCCCCTTCAGCCACTTTTTTTTTTACAGAGCCTGAAACATCCTTCCCTCTGATATTCAGTGCTATTTAACCGTCCAGGAATGGCTCCTGACCATTTAAATAGTGCATACTCGGCTATCCGCAAATATTCTTCTAAACGTAGCTAGTTAACACTGACTATTCACACTTAACCATCTAAGTCACACAATAAAGCTGGATAGTGGCTAGCCACTAAGGGCCTTATTTTATAATGGTTATGCTCCTAAATTTACTCTCCTAAAATTTTACCACCCAGTCGCACATGAGACCTTACCGCAAAATCAATGGAATTTGTTGCCAGAGAATGTGGTAAAGGCGGTTAGCTTAGTGGAGTTTAAAAAAGGTTTGGACAGCTTCCTAAAGGAACAACTTGACCTATCATAAGCAAACATAAGCAACCCATCTACTTATCGGTTCATCTAATCATTAATAACAATGACTCGGATATTATCTCCTACCAACCTTCTTACCCTCCATGCTCTTCCTTAACTTCTCCTTTATCGCTCCACCTCATTACCTGTCCCTATCCTTTCACTCATACCTCTTTTATCCCATTTACTCCTTGTTCATTGTCCTCTCACATACATCCTTGTTGATTTTGATACTACAGATTGTATTCTCTTGTTACTATGTAAGTCGTACTGAGCCTGCGATGAGTGGGAAAGCGCGGGGTACAAATGTAATAAATAAATAAATAATAAATAAAAGTCCATAGACCATTATTAAATGGACTTGGGGAAAATCCACTATTTCTGGGATAAGCAGTATAAAATGTTTTGTACTTTTTTGGGATCTTGCCGGGTATCTGTGACCTGGATTTGCCACTGTTGGAAACAGGATGCTGGGCTTGATGGACCTTTGGTCTTTCCCAGTATGGCAATACTTATGTATGTACTTATGTACTAAGGTCTCAGGCTGAAAATGGACGCGTGCTGGTTTTCATTCTGCCGCACTTCCATTTGCTGGCACATTAAAAAAAAAAATCCCCTTTTTTCCAGGCATGCTCAAGAAATGGACCAGCGTGCATCCAAAACACACGCCTACACCAGCACAGGCCACTTTTGGGTGCACCTTAGTAAAAGGACCCCTTACTGATTATCACAGACATACCCCCTCTGTGGAAAATAAAAATTATTTTTTTAGTGTGCAATTTACAGATACACATCCTAAACTAACACAGGACATCTCAGTGTGCCCTGCAGTAAGCCCCTTAGGGCTACGTTCTATATATGGCACCTGAAAATTCTGTGCGGAAAAAAAAATGTGCCTAGATGTATTCTGTAAAGTATGCTTACGTTTTATAGACTAGGCTTAAATTTTCACGTGGTATATAAACTTATGCCGAGTGTAAATGTAATCATAGCCATTTATACCATGTTTTAATTGACATAAATCCCAAGGCACACAGCAGTTGTATTCTATAATAACACACATAGATTTTAGAAATGCCCACTCGCCGCCCATGCCCACACTACCTTTTCAACTGTGCAACTTAGAATTTAAGTACGTAAGTGTTGCCATACTGAGGCAAGACCGAAGGTCCCTCAAGCCCAGAAT
Source organism: Microcaecilia unicolor (assembly GCF_901765095.1). NCBI lineage: Eukaryota > Metazoa > Chordata > Amphibia > Gymnophiona > Siphonopidae > Microcaecilia > Microcaecilia unicolor. Next base: position 38,127,396 of record NC_044033.1, on the reverse strand, counting down.
CCTGTTTGCAAAAGTGGCCAATCCAGGTTACAAGTACCTGGCAGGATCCCAAAACAGTACAATACATTTTATGCTGCTTATCCTACTACTACTACTACTATTTAGCATTTCTATAGTGCTACAAGGCATACGCAGCGCTGCACAAACATAGAAGAAAGACAGTCCCTGCTCAAAGAGCTTACAATCTAATAGACAAAAAATAAATAAAGTAAGCAAATCAAATCAATTAATGTGAACGGGAAGGAAGAGAGGAGGGTAGGTGGAGGCGAGTGGTTCCAAGTGGTTACGAGTCAAAAGCAATGTTAAAGAGGTGGGCTTTCAGTCTAGATTTAAAGGTGGCCAAGGATGGGGCAAGACGTAGGGGCTCAGGAAGTAATCCTAGTAATAAGCAGTGGATTTTCCCCAAGTCCATTTTAATAATGGCTTATGGACTTTTCTTTTAGGAAGCTATCCAAACCTTTTTTTAAAGCCCGCTAAACAAACTGTTTTTTTTTTTGTTACATTTGTACCCCACACTTTCCCACTCATGGCAGGCTCAATGCGGCTTACATGGGGCAATGGAGGGTTAAGTGACTTGCCCAGAGTCACAAGGAGCTGCCTGTGCCTGAAGTGGAAATTGAACTCAGTTCCTCAGTTCCCCAGGACCAAAGTCCACCACCCTAACCACTAGGCCACTCCTCCATTCTCTGGCAACAAATTCCAGAGTTTAATTACACGCTGAGTGAAGAAATAGTTTCTCCGATTTGTTTTAAATGTACTACTTTGTAGCTTCATTCCGTGCTCCCTAGTCCTAGTATTTTTGGAAAGAGTAAACAAGCCATTCACATCTTCCCATCCCACTCCACTCATTATTTCGTAGACCTCTATCCTATCTCCCCTCAGCTTTCTTTTCTCCAAGCTGAAGAGCCCTAGCCACTTCAGCCTTTCCTCATAGGAAAGTCATCCCATCCCCTTTATCATTTTTGTTGCCCTGCTCTGTACCTTTTCTAATTCCACTATATCTGTTTTGAGATGCGGTGACCAGAATTGCACACAGTATTCGAGATACGGTTGCACCATCGAGCAAAACAAAGGCATTATAACATCTTCATTTTTGTTTTCCATTCCTTTCTTAGTAATACCTAACATTCCATTTGCTTTCTTAGCTGCTGCCACACACTGAGCAGAGGGTTTCAATGTATCATCAACGATGACACCTAGATCCCTTTCCTGGTCCGTGACTCCTAATGTGGAACCTTGCATCACATAACTATAGTTTGGGTTCCTCTTTCCCAACTGCATCACTTTGCACTTGCTCACATTAAACATCATCTGCCATATGGATGCCCAGTCTCCCGGTCTCGTAAGGTCCTCTTGTAATTTTTCACAATCCTCTTGAGATTTAACAACTTTGAATAACTTTGTGTCATCTGCAAATTTAATTACCTCACTAGTTACTCCCATCTCTAGATCATTTATAAATATGTTAAAATGCAGCGGTGCCAGCACAGACCCCTGGGAAATCCCACATCTAGCCTCTGGAGTCTTTCATGAGGTATTTTGTCAAATGCCTTTTGAAAATCCAGATACACAATATCAACCATCTCATCTTTATCCACATGTTTGTTCATCCCTTCAAAGAAATGTAGCATGTTGGTGAGGCAAGAATTGCCTTTTCTAAATCCATGTTGACTTTGTCTCATTAATCTATGCTTTTGAATATGCTCTGTAATTTTATTCTTTATAATACTCTACCATTTTTCCCAGCACTGACATCAGACTCGCCAGTATATAATTTCCCGGATCACCTCTAGAACCTTTTTAAAATAATCAACATTACATTGGCCACCCTCCAATTTTCCGGTACCATGCTTGATTTTAAAGAAAAATTACATATTACTACAATAGTTATGCAAGTTCATTTTTTTGTTCTATCAATACTCTGGGATGAATACCATCTGGTCCAGGCTATTTTCTACTCTTCAATTCTGCCATTATATCTTTCTTACAGAATACGCTTAGCGAATTGGCAAACCAATTAAGTTATGTGCATTGTTATAGAATGCTCTTCAATTTCCACATGAAAATCAAGGCACCATATACAGAATCCCAAGGATAATACTTCATTAAGCACACAGTGCTTACTGTAGCATTGTAAAAAGACGCTTTAGATTTTGAGCCCATTAAGGACCATGAAAGTACCTGTATATAATAAATGTAAAGACAGTATATCAAATCCATGACTCTGGGCCCTGAATTAGGAGCCACCAGCTTGGTAAACAGGACCCTAGTGCGTTCTCATTTCTTGTAAATTAACATCTAATACACTGCAAAAGAAGAACAAATTTTCTTTGACCCATACGAATCTGGTAGATATGTGACAGGTTAGATAAAGCATGGTTTTGTTTTGTTTTTCTTTATATAAAGTATAATGAAGTGCTCAGTCAAGGACTAAAATAGAGGAAAAAGATTTTCACATCCAAGTCACCAGTAAACTAGAGCAAGAATTCTGAAGTGTCAGCTTAATGCTGGAGGCGGCTAAAGTGATGCTGTAAAACATTTTTGTTTACCACTAATTCTCACTTCTTCTACAGTATGCTATTTCAGCCTAAAGCTGTGTCTAGGTGCAATTAATCTTTGCAGGGTCTGATTTAGAAAGGGATACCTCCCAAGCTGTACTTACAGGAATATCTCTCCATTTAAAGGTCCAGGGTATTTTAAGAACCACAGCAATTTTTTGTACGCTACAGAACACAATTGCTGAATAAACAGAGCACACAGAGAAAAAGCCACACAATATATATTCATCTTTCAGTGCATAATATCAGGATACAGCATCAAATACAGAGGAGGCACAAATGAGAGATAAACTTTAAAAAAAAAGAAGCGATCAAGGGTCCTTTTACTAAGGTGTGCCGAAAAATGGGGGTGCACACAGATACATTTTTCAGTGTGTCTGTAAAAAAGGTCTTTTTAAAATTTTTGCAGAATTTGGATGTGCGGTGAAATAAAAATTGACGTGCGTCCATTTTGGGTCTGAGACCTTACCACCAGCCATTGACTTAGCGGTAAGGTCTCACACATTAACCATATGGTAATCATCTACGTGTGCAGAATGACAATTACTGCCCAGTTTCTGCTGCACGCCGGAAAATAAAATTATTTTTTGGCACACGTAGCGAACACACGTCAAAAATGAAATTACTGCAAGGGCCACGTGGTAACTCAAAATGAATGCGCATTGGGCACGCGTAGGTGCCTACGCAGCTTAGTAAAAGGGCCCCTAAGTGTTATTCAGTATTAAAAATGATTATAATTGTTATATCCTGTGTTGGCTACTGGAGTACACTAATCTGACCCAGACTATATGGCATGACAAATTGATATTCTTTCTTTTTCTGAAAGGGGGATAAGGAGCTAAGGATGTGGAAAAGAGGCTTGCAAGCCAATTGGAAACAAAGAGAGGCCTATTTCCAATCAAATCTGTGATAATCAGCAAATATATAACTTGGATTTGTGCAAAATCTGTTCTAGTTTGGAAACACTACCTAGAATTGTTGCAGATTCTTACTGGATCCACAGTCATTAGTTCTGTGGTACCGAGGGTGCCTGGTGATCTTGCAAAGAACATTTAAAAAAAAGCTAGAGGAAAGCAGAAACTGGAGACTGGGACAAACATAATTTGTAAAAATAAAATAACCAGACAGCAAAGGTAGAAAGTAGAATTGTATTCTTAATTCAGTAAATTGAAAATGTGTTTTACAGTACATTTAATTTATACTGTTTTCTTTATAGTTTGAAGAGTGCAGGGTGCTGTTTCTATTTCGATTTCTCTAGTGTTGCACTGCTTGCAGAGTGTGACTTCTTGGGCTTTAAGTTTAATTTTTGTCTTCGTATCCATATTTTAAGTTTATGGTCATTTATTTTGTATCTGACAAGGGTCTATTTGTGATCAGTGTTTGTGCCTGAGGCCAGGGTGTCTGTTTGCATGGAGTTTCTGTTTAAGCCTCTGTAATAATTCAGCTTGTTCAGTTTCCCAATAGGCGTATTGATGTTCTAGGTCTGACTGCAATATTTATTGTGATGCATTATCTTAGGTAGGGTCCTTGTTGTGTTACTTCTGTAAGTTAGCTGTGTTATGGTAAAGTACCTTAGCTCTGTAGGTCCTGAGTGTTTTTTGTAGGCTTTGTATTATAGATACAGTACTTCACAATATGCTTGGGACTTTAAAGGATCTATGATTTTATTGCAATTACACCAAAATCAACTTTTTTTGCATGACAAGTTTCTGGGGAAATGTCCTTTTTCTGTTGTGCATCCATTCTAAACAGGAGGAGCTATGGGGATTCCTTTGGATGCAAAATATATGTTTAAATTACGTTTGATAGTCCAGATCTCTTTGACTACATATTTAAACTGCTACTTCAAAAATATGTACCTGTTTTATTAATTCAATGTACCTGTTTTATTAATACAGCTTATTAAGGTGTCTATTATAAAGCAAAGTTCCTGTGCTTGAATTTGTATGTTATACTGCCATTATAAATACTTACAACCTAAAGGTATCCATTGAGTGCAATGTCAGCATTTTTAAATGATGACTTGGGGTGGGGGTAAATATTAACCATGACATGTTTTAATAAAACAAGAAACAGTATCGCCTGGATAGTTAATGTTGCACAATTGTCATTCAAAAATTATTTCATAACAGAACACATGAAAAAAAAGTCATATGCAAGTATCCTTCATTAACATGCATATAAAATTATAATTACAATTATGAGGTAGTTCCATAAACAAAATTACAGAGAAATTCCACATTTTAGCTAATAATATTAAACACAATCACAGTAACCCTCTGCAGAAATAGATATCAGAATATCGTTAAGAAAATTGGAATGTGAAAATTCATGGCAGCAATGAACTTGTCTATTTGAAAATATGAAGGGACAATCTCTTCTGTGGTAAAAGTAATTAAACTCGTAAGAGTTTTGAATTGTAAGTGTCCTTAGGTCCTACCACAGGGAGCGGAGGAATAAGCAGGCTCTTCTTCCAGGGCTCTGGTTAGATGCTAATGGTGAAAAACAGCATTGCTCAGCTGCAGCACACACTGCAGCATCGCTTCCTACAGCAGCTCATCGGCCATTGGCTGCTCCGTGACACGTGACGGATGGAGCCTTCTCCTTGGCTTAACTCACCCATCTGTGTGCGGGGCACTGATAGGCCAGGCTGATGCGCAGGCAATTTATCATTTTGATCTCCAACCGAGGCAGGGAGCTCTCCTGTCACCAGTATTGATTTCAGAGGATGGACTAAATTTCCTAGGATTTCCATTAAGAATTAAGAAAAAAAAAGCTTTAAACACGCAGGGTAGCCAGGCAGACATGGATATGAGATGGCACTGTGAAACCTCTCAGGTAGCTTCTTCTATCAAAGCCGACGCAGAGAACAGGCTGAGCACTGCAGCATGCAGGGTTTAGGATACCATTAGTCTAACAGCAAAACAAAAGAAAAGGAAATTGCACCGATTACTAAAAAAAAAAAAAAAAAAGTCTTAAAAAAAAATAAATTAGAATATGTCTCCTTGGAGATTGCATGTCATTAATATTTAAATCAAATTTCTGCACGATATGTATTAAATATACAAAAGGGGGTTTAAAATTGTAATTTCTTTAAAAGGTACGAAAAAAAATACCTTCTTAAATCTAGGGCAAGGATATGTCTTAGCTGCTTCTTTTTAAAGGCTTAAGTGCTTTCTTAGCATGTGAACTGGGGGGGGGGGGGGTGGAAATACATAGGAAGCCTTTAGTGTCTGCATGAATAAAAAAAAAAAGCTGCTTTAAGTAATTTTTTTTTAGGTTGTTCTGCCCTCGATTACAGAAATAATCGTTTGAGTAAAATGCTTAAACCCTGACCGTGCATGCTTTTTAAGCAGGGTTTTTGTTTTCGTGAGTTAAGTGCATGTCGTACTGTCGTAGAAAATGCATTACAGTGAATGATTCAATTTGTTTCAATGAATGCAAACAATGAATATGTAATTCTAAGATTATACTTTGAAAATCAGCACATCTAATCATTTATTTAAAAAGAAAGCATGCTTGTGACAGTGAAAGCATTTTTTGTATCTTCCCAAGATTGGCTTGAGTTTTTTTTTTCTCTTAAGGTACTGCAAGCAAAGGCTCTTTTTAACAAACCCTCTGCTGATCTATTCCATAATATGAAATTGCTTAATGTGTTACAAAATGAAAGGGTGTGTGTGTACGCGCGTGTGTGAGAGAAATGCATGCATTTATTAGATTCTGTTTAGGACCACTTTGTTCCCTCCCATGTCCTTATTCTGTGCAAGCAGAGGGGAGAAATGCTTTGTTACTATAAAGCCTGTAAGCACCATGGGAATTACAGCTGTGAGAAGGGGAGTTAGCATGCTGTTACTAGCAAGGATCATTCAATATGCAATTATTAAGTGGGTAAAAAAAAGAAGGGTGCAGGCAAGAAAAATGCACACATATATCCTTTCTTATCTTTACTGTGAAAACATACAGCTTGGTTACCTTAATTTAAAAATTGCAGAGGAGAAAATAGATGACCATAGAAGAAAATTCCAGTAATTTATGAATTGTAAAGAGTTCTGCAGGTGTATAGCTTTTCATAACATGTTTGTGAAAAGGTTATGTATGGCATGGAGTCTGAGCTGTATTCATCTTTAGACAGCAAGGCTATATTTGGATGACAGATAACAGTTAGTTTGCCTCTATTTGTTATGGGAATCAATGTAAAAGCTCAGTCATTTTGGCATCCCTGGTGGACTGCATAATCTACATGCACTTTGGCGTGGTTTGGTTTTATTTAACATTTTTGAACTTTAATTTGTTTTATGAAAGGATTGAAGCACATACTTATGCAAAACCTGCATTTTAAATATACACCTTTAACAATTTGTTGAGTTATATTATTGCCAGTCACAAACAGAAGGAAAAAAACCCTCCACGGATGGAATGTGCCAGGCACAAAACAGTAGAGGAAATAAAAACGAAAAAAAAAAAAAAAGTCTCTCGCAAATGGTGTCCAGATTCTCTTTATTAAAAATAATCTTGAAAAGGGTTCTATGACAAGGGAGACCCGACACGACTCGTGTTTCGCCTCTACTAGCCCGCATCAGGGGTCTAAGGACTTGTCATGTCATGTCCTCAAAGCAAATCAGTAAGTAGCTTCTATGCAAAGAAAAACGCTTTGCCGACAAATCGCTGGCTGAATGCAGCGCTGTGCGATTTGTCGGCAAAGCATTGTTCCCTTAGGCCCCTGATGCAGACCTTACGTCCGAAACATGAGTCATGTCGGGTCTCCCTTGTCATGGAGCCCTTTTGAAGATTATTTTTAATAAAGAGAATTTGGACACCATCTGCAAGAGACTTTTTTTTTTCATTTTTGTTTTCTGTTTTGTACCTGAGTTATTTTATTGCTTCATGGTTCTCATATTTCAATATTCTTGAGTTTGACTTAAAAGAATACACATCCAGGAGCAGTCTGGAAACTAAAAGGCAGCGAGTTTGGAAGTTTGGAGACATTTCTTTCATCCACTATAAGCATGACACCAAATTGGACCTAGCTCACAGTCTGTGGCTACAGGAGGCTCAGGGGTGACCCAGCATGGAGACTGAATTGTCTCTTTCTTTCTAAACATTATGAGGCCCTTTTACTAAACTACGCTATCACTAGCACATGGGTTTCCCCATACATTGAGGCCACTTTTAGTGCAGCTGTAAAATGGCCAATTTTTCGTTTCCTCAATTAATATCCACACGCTAATTGCCCAATTAGTTCATGGTCATTAGTGTGTGCGAGCCCTTACCTATACCTATTTAGTAGGTGTAAAGGGTCACGCACTAACCATGCTCTAATCGGTGGGCGCATGGCAGTGTAGTGGCACTAATTGATTAGCACTGGGCTTGCCTACTCTCCGCCACACCCTCCGCCACCACCACCGCCACGCCTTGCTTCGCCTCACCTCCCCCTGCCACTGCCTCGCACCTTCTCACACCCCTCTCGCCTCCTCGCACCCTCCCTTGCCTCGCAAATACCTTTGCTGGCGGGGGTCCCCTACCCCCACCAGCCGAAGCCTTCTTCAGCGCCATCTGCGGCGCAGCCGCATTCCTGCCCTGCTCTTCTTGCTCCTCCTGTCCTGTGCACACTGACGCTCCTTCTCAGTTTCACGTAAAGGAGCGTCAGTGTGCACAGGACAGGAGGAGCAAGAGGAGCAGGGCAGGAACGCGACTGCGCCACAGACGGCACTGAAGAAGGCTTCGGCTGGCAGGGGTTGGAGACCCCCCCCAGCCAAACCAGGACCCCAGGCATAATTTGCAGGGGCCCAGGCCCCCGTGGCCCCCCGTAGTTACGCCCCTGCATTTTACTGCTGTTGTACCTGGGGCAACAGAGGGTTAAGTGACTTGCCTAGGGTCCCACGGAGCTGCAGAGGGAATTGAACCTGGCTCCCCAGGATCTCAACCCACTGCGGACCATCAGGCAGCAACCTGCTACACTAACTCTTAGGCCACTGCACTCTAGCAGCCACTGCCACCAGCTATAAATGTGAATGGCAATTGAATAACAGGGAACCTACTTTTTAGTACCTTATAAGCAGGGCTATGTATAGAATATTGTCACTTTCATGAATAGATGTACATTCATGTGCATAACCAGTAACAAAACACCTAAGCACTTTTCTGCAAGGTGCGCTTAAGTGACATATCACATAAATGCAAGGAGGGTAGGTCATTAGACAGAAACGGTCAGGCTGCCGCTTGTGCATACAGCTTATAAAATACAGTAATTTATGCATGCACTTGCCATATTTTGGTGCCTGTGGTTATACCAGGTCTACTATTTATTTATTATTTTCAATTACAAACTATCAAGAATAACTTGAATAGAAATAATATTACAATATCAGTTCTGAGAAGTAAAATAACCGTAGGAAAACAAATTATTGCAATATTACATAATACAGGAAATATTGGAGGGAGGAGAAGAAAATGAGCTCTTGTCAGAGAATACATAGAAGGGACCTTTTACAAAGGCACTCCAGAAAATGGCCTGCGGCAGTGTGGGTGCGTGTTTTTAGTGCACGCTGGACCTTTAGTGTACCGTGTCTGGAAAAAAAAAGGATTTTTTTTATAATGGGCCGGAAAATGGACGTGCGGCAAAATTAAAACCAATGCTTGTCCGTTTTCGGCCTGAAACCTTACCGCCACCTGTTGACTTAGCGGTAAGGTCTCATGCGCTACCTTGTCGGTAAGGATGCAGCACACACCAACTGCCGTTTACTGCTGGGTAAGCGCCCTGTGGTAGAAAATAGAAAATTTTTTCTACCACTTGTTTTAGGCGTGTGCCAAAATCAGAATTACTGCCCGGGATACGCGGTAGCCGAGCAGTAATGCCGATTTGGCACATGCTGGTTGTGCAAAGACCCTTATGTGCCTTTGTAAAAGGGCCCTAGAAGCTCTGATAAAGGGAAAATGAAACACAATTTGCAGAGAAACATCAACAGGGAGTATCACATAATGCTGGAGGTGGAATATCCATTTACTGTACCTATAAAGGAGTAATCGTGACCACTAGATTAGATGTAGATTTCTTGCCATCAATAAAACTGTTCAATTGCTTTGGGTCAAAGAAGACATAATTATTACCCTCAAATCTAACATTTACAGCGAAACTGTAGGAAAAAAGTAGCCCCCAATGCTAACACCTGCGATCATAAGGCTAAAAAAGCCTTACATCTTGCTTGTGTGGCACGGGGAAAATCCAGGAAATATAAAAATTCTAAGACCCAGAAACAAATCATCTGAAAACCCAGTTACGGTCAAGCTCAAGGGCAAACGTTGATTAAAAAGTTGCTCGGGAAAGCACCTCCTGCTGGGAGCTTTAAAGAAAGTTAGTCAGTTCTAAACTGTCTTTAGAAACATCTGTCTGCTTGAGAGCATAAATAAAAAAGTTTTCAACAACTTCCAAAATGCTGCATAGATCCATTGCATTTGAATTTGTATAGGTAGATCATTCCAGGTACTGGTCACAAAATATGCAAATGAATCAGCAAAAATCTGGCATATAAAGAAAGACTAAGGAGGCTAGGGCTTTTCAGCTCGGAGAAGAGACTGCTGAGGGGAGACATGATAGAGGTATATAAAATAATGAGTGGAGTGGAACAGGTGGATGTGAAGCGTCTGTTCACGCTTTCCAAAAATACTAGGACTAGGGGGCATGCGATGAAACTACAGTGTAGTAAATTTAAAACAAATCGGAGAAAATGTTTCTTCAACCAATGCGTAATTAAACTCTGGAATTCGTTGCCGGAGAACCTGGTGAAGGCAGTTAGCTTGGCAGAGTTTAAAAAGGGGTTAGACGGTTTCCTAAAGGACAAGTACTAAATGGACTTGGGGAAAAATCCACAATTCCAGGAATAACATGTATAGAATGTTTGTATGTTTGGGAAGCTCGCCAGGTGCCCTTGGCCTGGATTGGCCACTGTCATGGACAGGATGCTGGGCTCGATGGACCCTTGGTCTTTTCCCAGTGTGGCATTACTTATATACTTATGCACTTATGTACTCAATTCATGTGCATGAACTGAGAATGCACAGGGAATGCAGGTGTTGGTGGCTAGAATTGCACTGTTGACTTCCCTGCTGCTATGGCAGCACGAGGGTCTTGGGCAGAAGATGTCATAATTTGTGGAGCTTTGGTATCCCCACCAGCCATTCAGCAGGTGTGACAATTTTGGGGGAGCCTGAGCCCAGAGTGAGTCCCCAGCCCCCCCCCCCCCCCCCCCGATGCTTTGCCACTGGATAAGAGACATAGAAACAGAGAAAAATGGAGGCAGATAAAGACCATGTGGCCTATCCAATCTGCTCATCCACTCCATCTATTCTCCCTAACACTCACTTAGCGATCCTATATACTTGTCCCAAGTTCTCTTGAATTCAGATACTGTTTTCATCTCCACTACTTCCACTAGGAGGCCGTTCCACGAATTCACCCCTTTTTCCATGAAGAAATATTTCCTCAGGTTACTTCTGAGTCTATCCCCTTTCAACTTCATCATATGCCCCTCCTTCCAGCTTCTTTTCAATCAAAATAGACTTGCCTCCTGTGCATTTATTAAATATAAATGTCTCTATCATATCTCCCCTCTCCTGCCTTCCTTCCAAAGAATACGTATTGAGATCTTTAAGTATGTCCTGATATGCTTTATAACAAAGACCACTGACCATTTTAGTAGCCATCCTCCTTGTTCCTACTGGCTATTCCTCTCCCTATGCACCCAAGCATCCTTCTAGCTCTTCTGTTGTTCACAAAAATTCCTCACCCCCCTACACTGTACCGTTCCCTCGGGTTTTTGCAGCCCAAATGCATGACCCTGCATTTTATTTTTTTTTCCTATTAAATCTAAGCTGCCAAATTCCAGTCCATTCTTTTTGCTTTTCTAAGTCCTTTCTCATGTCATCCACACCATCAGGGGTGTCCACCATATTGCAGTTTTTGGTATCATCCACAAAAAGGACAGCTCTTCAGCAATATCTTTTTACAAAAATGTTAAAAAGAACTGGCCCAAGAATCGAACCTTGTGGCACACCACTGGTAACATCCTAACCCAGTGAGTTACTTGGTTTATTTATTTGTCATCTATGTGTCAAAGGCTTTGCTAAAATCTAAATACACCACATCTCGCACTCTCCCTCATTACAACTCTCTGGTCACCCAGTCAAAGGAAATCAATCAGATTTGTCTGACAAGATCTGCCTCTAGTGAAGCCATGTTCCCTCAGGTCTTTTAATCTATTGGATTCCATAAACTTTCCTATTCTCTGTTTTAAAAACATTTCCATTAATTTACTTATCACAGAATTCAGACTTACCGACCTGTAGTTCCGAACCTCTTCCTTACTTTCACTTTCGTGGAGAGGGACCACATCTGCTGTTCTTCACTCTTCCAGGACCACTCCTGACTCTAGACAAACACTGAAAAGGTCAGCCAGCGAAGCTGCTACAACTTCCCTAAGTTCCTTCAGTACCTTCAAATGCATGCCATCCTGCCCCATTGCTTTGTCCACTTTTAGTTTAGCCAGCACCTCACAAACACAGTCCTCTGAAAATCATTCAGGGATTACCACCCCTCCTGTTTGTCTTCTACAGTCCTGCTCCCAATCCTTCAGCTGTGAACATGGAACAGAAATATTTTTTAAGTAATTCTGTCGTATCTTTTTCAGCTTCTACATATTCCTCCCCTTCACCTTTGAGTCTCACAATGACACTTTTGCACTTCCTGCTATCACTAATATAGACAGGGGAAAATTATCCATGTGGGCTACCACTAGGATAGGTTGTTTTACCACAAGTCGTGCTATTTTTGCACAGGGTCCCATTATATGCAAAGAGACCCTGCACTAAAAATAGTACGCCTTATCGTAAAATAGCCCGTCTTAATGGGAGCCCATGTTGATAACTTTCTTCCTTCTATGGTGAGTGATTGTTTCTGAACACGTTGACCCATATGTATCTATTGAACTTGCACCCAGTCTTTCCTGTCAAAATGATCCACTGCAAAACAAAAATATATAATTTAGGGCCTCTTTTACTAAACCGTGCTAGTGATTCCTGATGCGGCAAATGCACTGCAGCCCATTGGGCTGTGTCGCATTTGCCATGTGAGAATCATTAACGCACTTTAGTAAAATAGGCCCTTAATATTTCATCTCAGATATCCAAAGCTGGATATGCAAATGATTTATAATTGGTCATGTTACCATATCGCCCACAATCAGGCTTATTTTCGAAAGAGAAGAGTGCCCGTCTTTCAACACAAATTGGGAGATGGGCATCCTTCTCTCAGGGTCGCCCAAATCGGCATAATCAAAAGCCAATTTTGGGCGTCCCCAACTGCTTTCCGTCGCGGGGATGACCAAAGTTCCCGGGGGCGTGTTGGAGGCGTAGCGAAGGTGGGACTTGGGCGTGCCTAACAGATAGGCATCCTCGAGCGATAAAGGAAAAAAGAAGGGCATCCCTAACGAGCACTTGGGCGACTTTACTTGGTCCATTTTCCCTTACAACCAAGCTTCAAAAAGTTGCCAGAATTGACCAGATGACCACTGGAGGGAATCAGGGATGACCTCCCCTGACTCCCCCAGTGGTCACTAACCACCTCCCACCCCCCAAAACTCAGGTCCATTGCAGCAGTATGCAGGTCCCTGGGGGGAGGATGTGTGTGTCAGCGGAGGCATAGCGGAGGCATAGCGAAGGCGTGGACGTCCTTCTTTCAAACATTTTGGACATCCTGAACTGCCCCCCCCCCCCACAGGGATGGCCAAATTTCAAGGGCGTTGAGTGGAGGAGTGGCCTAGTGGTTAGAGCACTGATCTTGCAATCCAGAGGTGGCTAGTTTAAATCCCACTGCTGCTACTTGTGATCCAAAATCCAAATAAATAAAAGGGGTGTCAGAGGCATAGCAAAGGCATGGACATCCTTCTCACAAAAACATACACATTTTGGATGTCCTCACCCATACTCTAAAAAAAAAAGACATCCCTGACCAGCACTTGGATGTTTTCACCTGGACTTGTGTTTTTCTAAGGTTGTAGACGGCAATTTATTTAAGGTTGTAGATGGCTATTATACTCACAGCTTGTCTGCATGTATGAAGCCGTCTTTGGCATGCACAGAGCAGCCACGCATAATGCTTGGCTGCTCTGCACTGGCTTCCCCTTCTTAGGAAGGAAATCATGTGCAAATGAGCTAACAGTGAGCAGCTCATTTGCATGCGATTTCCTTCATGCATGCCCATTCCTTTCCAAATTGCTAAGGGATCGGTAAGGGAAGGGCTTTTTCCATTCAGTTAGTGCATCAGTTAGTCCACTGCAGTGCCCCCTAGGGTGCCCGGTTGGTGTCCTGACATGTCAGGGGGACCAGTGCACTACGAATGCTGGCTCCTCCCATGACCAAATGAGTTGGATTTGGTCGTTTTTGAGATGGGCATCCTCGGTTTCCATTATCGCCGAAAACCGGGGACGACCATCTCTAAGGTCGACCATCTCAACATTTAGATCGACCATCTCTAAGGTCGACCTAAATGTTGAGATTTGGGCGTCCCCGACCATATTATCGAAACAAAAGATGGACACCCATCTTGTTTTGATAATACGGGTTTCACCGCCCCTTCACGGGGACGTCCCATTCGATTATGCCCCTCCACGTGTAATAAAAAAATGTCCCATTATGTGGAAATCTTTGAAAGTATCAAGAGCTAATATCTTACTCTTTTGTGCTGGGGACAGAACTGTCTTTTGTGTAATCTCTTTATGACCTTTGAGATATCATTAGTTGTACTGCTTTAGGCTAACCTGTCAGAAAACCAAATACTCTGATAACATCTGATAAAAAATAAACACTGTAGCATTAACTTCAGATGTTTTAAACCCTGCCAGGGGAATACCAGGCTAGCCAACTAAAATAAGATTAATTAAAACAGAAGTAACAAAGTAACTGAGTGCAAATGATACCCGTGTTAGACTAATAAATGTTTAAAATTGCAATACTTCTGGATTACTAATGGGCATTCTTCAAATCCCCAGTTGTTTCTATTATACCAATATCTGCATCCATTTTAAAAATATAATAGTGCAGTGACAAGTTGTCAGGTTACAAGTCCAACAATACTTCCATACAGCTCCTTTAAGTTCAATGCAGGGTTTACTCAAAAATAGCAGGTTTTATACAAAGGATAATCAGGTTCTGCTCAAATATGGAGAACTCCAGTCCAATAGCGACAAAGCAGGTTGGGCAAATCACGGGACTCACAGTTTGGTCCAGGTCACAGTACTCCAGTTATCGTCCATGGATAGCACTTCAACAGATACCACAAACACATTAGCAGACATGGACATAGTGATTAATGTGGGCTACTGTTAAGACAAGCTATGTTACCACTAACTTTGGCTATTTTAGTACAGGTCCCATTTTATGCAATGAGACCTAGTTACTAATAACTGAACGAACAGTAAAATAACTTCTTAACAGTAACCCATGTTGATGATTTCCCTCCTTAAAGAAAAAAAATGTTTCTAGAAATCAAAATCACTGCTCTAAATAAATAAAAAGTGAGACAAGTATAGGACAATAAGGCCATTGTGACATCACTGATGATGTTGGCTCTAAGACATCGGTGGAATGAGGCATTATGACATCACAATATCAGCTCTGGTTACCAGAGACTGAAACTCTTCATACTAAAGTGTGTGTGTGTGGGGGGGGGGGGGGGGGGGGAGTTATCAATGTTGGCTTACTCATACCATTAGCAGAGGTCCCATTTTATGCAATGAGACCTAGGGGTTCTTTTACTAAAGTGTGTTAAATTTTATGCTTAACGCCTTATGATGCAGGGTTTTAACACACAGCAAGCCCAAAACTAAGGGGTGCTTTCAGTATTTTTACTGTAGGTTTTGTGTTATCATTCAGATTAAAGTGCAGTACCTGCTTCTGGTTAACACAAAAACATTTAGCACCTCCTATTTAGGAGGTGGTAAGTGGTCCTGCGTGAGCTCTATATTAGCCAGTTAGCATGCGGTAAATGCAATGGACTACTAGTTATTTATTTATTTATTTATTTATTTATTTATTTTATATCATTTATACCCCACATTTTCCCACCACTGGCAGGCTCAATGTGGCTTACAACATTTAGGAAACAAACAGTAAAGTACAATAAAGTGAAAGTGATATGGATGGCGTAAAGTTACAGGGGTAAGATAAAGTAATTGAGTTCACAAAATCTTTATAGGATTTGTAGTCCAGGAATCACGGATGCAGGACTGGATCTTTAGGGTAAGCTTGCCCAAATAAGTAGGTCTTGAGAGACTTCCTGAAAGTCAGATGATCTTGAACTGTTTTTGCAGATTTAGGCAATGCATTCCACAAATGAGTGCTGATGTAGGAAAAGGTGGAAGCGTATGTGATTTTTATACTTGAGACCAGAGCATGCAGGGTAATGAAGGTTTAAGTATGAACGAGAAGATCGGAGCGAATTCCTTGGTGGCAAGTTGACAAGGGCATCCGTATAAGCTGGAACTCCTCCATAGAGGATCTTATGGACTAGGGTACAAATTTTAAAAGTTATTCGCTCCTGTACAGGAAGCCAGTGTAATTTCTCACGAAGTGGTCTGGAACTTTTGAACTTTGATGCACCGAAGATCAGTCGAGCCGCTGTGTTCTGGGCAGTTTGCATTTTTTTGAGAAGTAGGTCTCTGCACCCTGCGTATATACCATTACAGTAATCGATTCGGCTTAAGACTAGTGATTGGACTAAATTACAAGATACTTCTCTTGGGAAATAAGGCTTATTGCTTCCAAACCCACTCTCCACCCATGCGATGCCTCCTGAGAGAAAAATACTGAACAATTTAGTAATACGCAGCTCAATGCACCACCACAAAATCCATTAATACAGTCACACAGTAGCCTATTTCCACACACTGTGTGTTAAGCATTTAATGCCCTTTTAGTAAAGGGGCACTGTAGTTACTAATAATTGAGGTTAACAATAAAATAACCTATGTTGAGAGTAACCCATATTGATAATGTCTCCCCTCGCTGGGGTTATGGTTCTTCTCAGAAGCATAGCCAAGTTTTGATGTCAGGGGGAGCAGACCTTTTGTAAAATAGGCGTCAGTGTGAAGCTGAAGGGATGATCTGCATAGGCGCCATTTTATTCAAAATCCATTTGGGGAAGCAGTCTCTCCCCTTGTACCCCACCGAGCTATGCCTCTGGTTCTTCCTCACCTGGGATCCATAGCCTTCAGTTGCTTTGATAAATGTCTTGTTCCCAGCAACTCCCTCTTCAGCACCTGAGGATTAATCAGAATCCTCGGGGGTATGGTTGCAGGTCTCAAGTGGGCATTTTTGCAGAACCTCAGGTACAAAGCTTGAACCTCTCTCCCCAGTAGTCTGATAGTTTGGTACTAGCCAGAGACATTTTTACGTAACATAACTAAACGTTTCTGGAGCTCTTTTGCTAAATTCGAATCTGCCAAACCCCTTCATGAAAAACTCCATGGGCTCCCCATTAAGGAACAAATTGCCTTCAAGGTCTGCACCCTGATTCACAGGATTATTTAGGGTGAAGTTCCTGGATACATGTTAGATCCAATTGACCTACCACCCAGAAACAGTTCCAATCTTTCCCGTTCCTACTTAAACTTACATTATCCAGTCTGCAACGGTCTTAAATACGTCTACCTACGCATCCAGTTTCTCCTTCATAGGAACACAGCTCTGGAATGCACTACCTAAATTCTTAAAATCAACTCAGAACCATCTAAATTTCAGGAAATTACTGAAGACCACCTTGTTCAAGAAGGCCTACTTTCCTGACTCAACCTAATTTACCTCTTCTATTATTACAGCAAAATCCATGGACTCTATCTTTCTTACTCACTCTTATTATCTTTGTTGTCTATATGATATGTAAACATTTACTATTTTACTATTACGTTGTTTATTTGTATTTTAATGCACTGTATTTTTCCCTACAGTCTTGTGTAAGCCACATTGAGCCTACTACTAGTGGGAAAATGTGGGGTATAAATGTGTTAAATAAATAAATAAAGTGTGGTAAGTTTTTGCAGTTACTGATCTTTAACAGCAAATATTAACACACAGTAAGTGCAAAAGCTGTGCAGTAACATTTGAGGGTGTGCCCAGCATGTCCTCTGCAGTTACCGCACTGAAACGTTCTTTACCACACTTTGCGACTGTTCATGGTTTGCACGGATTCACTTAACATCTCTTCTTAAGGAGGTGGTAAGTGTGCAAGTGACAGCAGACGGTAAGCATCATCCCTCAGATTCTCTATATGGTGTTCAGATATGGGCACCTAAATTTGGGCAAGATCCCGAGATGTGTATGAAACTTAAATGCCCAATGAGCCATTAATGAACTTCTAACAACCAATTATTGACATTAATCGGCAACAATTAGGATTTCCGCACACATCTGGTTGCACGATATTCTATAATGCTTGGTGCCCAAATTTTATAGGGAGCATGGGTGTATGGGGGGGGGGGTCCGAAATGTTGTGCACGTTGTTACACAATAATGGGTCAGAGGGCCCAGTTTGGGCACCAGCATTTACACCAGGTTTCAGCAGGTGTAAGCCTGGCTCCCAAATTTAGGGCACGGGGAATCAGCACTAAGGATCGTGCTTAACGCTGATATTTTGTGGTGCCATTTTAAGAATATAAGAATAGCCATACCGGGTCAGACCAATGGTCCATCTAGCCCAGTATCTTGTTTCCAACAGTGGCCAATCAAGGTCACAAGTACCTAGCAGAAACCAATAGTACCTCCCTGTAGCCTCACCCCGTAGCCCAGCATCAACACTGCCTTTCCTTACACCCTCTCCCCCCCTCCACCTGTAGCCTGGCATCAAATCTACCCTTCCTTATGCCCCCCCCCCCCCAGTAGCCTGGCATCAAACCTGCCATTCCTTACACCATCATCCCTTCCTTTATCATATTCCTCACCGAAGTCCAACAAAAAAACCCATTTTTTTTAAGTTGGGCACTGCAGAGATGTTTGCTGCAGCAGGTCTTACTGAAAGCCCCCAATGAGACTCTGGTCACATGGTCAGTGTGCACATGGTGCGATGCTGGAGAAAACTGGGTGGACCCAGGGCCGCTGAGAGACTAGGCCAGCCCTGCCTCTGCCCCCCCCCCCCCCGCTGCTGCCGCCCCCCGTTGCTCCCCCTGCTGCTCCCCCACCACTGCTGCCTACCACTGCAGCCCATGGTCTCACCTGCCTGCCTCCATGGCTCAGGGCCCCCTGCATTCAAGGCGGCAGTCGCAGATCGCCTCTCTTCTGGCCTTCCCTCCCTGTGTCCCACCCTCGTCTGATGTAACTTCCGGTTTTCGCGAGGGCGGGACACAGGGAGGGAAGGCCAGAAGAGAGGCGATCTGTGACTGCTGCTTTGAATGCAGGGGGCCCGAAGCTGAGGAGGCAGGCAGGTGAGACTGGGAACTGCAGCGCCGGCGGCCTGACCCTGGTGCCGGGCCCCCCTTGGAGGCCCGGGTCCGGGGAATTTTGTCCCCCCTGCTCCCCCTCTCGGCGGCCTTGGGTGGACCAAGCTGAATCCTCCCAGTACATGCGGGCAAGGGGGGAGAGGTTAGGTTTCAGTCATGAATACCACTGCAGCAGCTACTGACTTGTCTTCTCTGGGGGCCATTTATAGATTCCAGCCCTGTGTGCTAAATGCAGTATGCAGTCCATTTTCATTCTGTGCCCATAGCTTGCCTAATTCCTGCCTCTATCAGAGCATGGAGTTTATATGTGAATTAATGTGCTATTTCATGACAACGCAGTAAACAGTTACCATGCTTATGTGGTAACAGAACATGCTAATTCATGTATTAAGGGGCAATTCTATAAACTAGCTGCTAATATTTATGGACATGTTTTATGCATAACTGTTGAGAATATTAATTTATATGCACATATGTGCTTGTTTGTGCACACATATGCTAGCATGGCTCCTTTGTGCTATTCTGGACATACCCACTTAACTTACATAGAGGGGCATAATCGAACACGAATGTCCATCTCCATGGACGTCTATCTCTGAGAACGGGCACGTGAAGGGGCGGGAGACCGTATTTTCAAAAAAGATGGGCGTCCATCTTTTCTTCGATAATACGGTTTGTGCCGGGCAAATGCATCGGATTTAGGCGGATTTCAGCTGGGCGGTTTCATTTTTCAGCGATAATGGAAACCGAAGGCGCCCAGCTCAAAAACATACAAATCCAAGGCATTGGGTCGTGGGAGGGGCCAGGATTCGTAGTGCACTGGTCCCCCTCACATGCCAGGACACCAACCGGGCACCCTAGGGGGCACTTGTAACAATTAAAAAAAAGTTAACTACCTCTGAAGTCCATAGCTCCCTTCCCTTGGGTGCTGAGCCCCTCAAATCCCCCCCCAAAACCCACTCCCCACAACTCTACACCATTGCCATAGCACTTATGGCTGAAGGGGGGCACCTAGATGTGGGTACAGTTCATTTTGGGGGCAGTTTGGAGCGCTCCCATTTACCAGCACAAGTGTGACAGGTAGGGGGAGATGGGCCTGGGTCCACCTGCCTGAAGTCCACTGCACCCACTAACAACTGCTCCAGGGACCTGCATACTGTTGTGATGGAGCGGGATATGACATTTGAGGCTGGCATACAGGCTGGAAAAAAAAGTTTTTAAAGTTGTTTTTTTTGGTGGGAGGGGGCTAGTGACCACTGGGGGAGTCAGGGGTGGTCATCCCCGATTCCCTCCGGTGGTCATTTGGTCATTTAGGGCACTTTTTTGGGACTTGTTTGTGAAAAAAAAAGTGACCCAAATTCGCGCTAAAAACACCTTTCTTTTTTCGATTATTGGCCGAGGATGCCCATCTCTCCTTGGCCGATAAACACGCCCCAGTCCTGCCTTCACCACGCCTCCGACACGCCCCCGTCAACTTTGGCCGATTCCGCGACAGATTGCAGTTGAAGACGCCCAAAATCGGCTTTCAATTATACCGATTTGGGCGCCCACGGGAGAAAGACGGCCATCTTCTGATTTGGGTCGAAATATGGGCGTCTTTCTCGTTCAAAAATAAAGCGGATAGTGTATATTTTTAAGAGGGAGTACACAGGAGTGAAACATGGGTGACATTGCCATTTACGCATGCAACTTACAAAATACTGTTTATGTCTAGTAGCACTATATAAATTATTTAGTAGTATTTGGTAGTAATAAGAGCTGACACACTCAGAAGCTAACAAAGATCAAGTGATTTACTGTACATACATAAACTATATGCAGCTACTTTTTCTGTCCCTATTGGGCTCGCAATCTAAGTCTGGGGCAATGGAGGGTTAAGCCACTTGCCCAAGGTTACAAGGAGCTGCAGTGGGAATCAAACCCAGTTCCCCAGGTTCTCACCTATGCTCACATCTATATGTTAAGGGCGTAAATATCCAGCTGCATTAGTATTCTACAAAGGAAAGAAGGCACCTATTTTCCTTTATAGAATAGGCTTCTTCATGTGCCCTCTGGCCACCTAATTATAGGCATCTACAGGGTGAGGCAAAAAAAAAAAGTAATCTAGTGTTTTTTGCTGTTTTCTCAGCAATCGCTTTGAATTTCGGTGAAAAATTTAACGTACTTATTTAGTCATCATACTTACATATTACTGTTAAACAACATTTAATTATTATTAATTACATTTGTACCCCGCGCTTTCCCACACATAGCAGGTTCAATGCGGCTTGCATAGTAAATAGAATTACAAAGTCTGTATGTAATGATGACTCAGTAAGCAGTGGTGTAAGTATCCTAAGATGAGGGAGAGAGAAAAACCCTTTAGATACCACATTAGTAATTTGTTCACTGAAAGTAAGATGAGAATCCACAATAGCTCCAAAATTTCTATAGTTTGTTACCAGATTAACTGGAGCCCCAAAAGAACTGGAGCTACAGATGGAGGTTCTAAGTGGTCAGTTAACCAACAAGCAAGATGTCTTTGAGGTGTTCAAAAACAAGCCTATGCCGTTTGAAGTCCTGTGGCTCCCCTGTACTGAGCTAACTAGTTCTACAAATGGAACTGTCATTCAGAATTTGCATACAGGAAAAGGAAAAAAAAAAAAGTAATCTAGCATTTTTTGCTGTTTTCTCAGCAATCGCTTTGAATTTCAGTGAAAAATTTTACGTACTTATTTAGTCATCATACTTACATATTACTGTTAAACAACATTTAATTATCTTAAACTATGTTGATGTTACTGACATTTTAACATTACTACCTAGTGATTTGTGCACATTAAAAATGTTTGAGCTAAAACACTGCAAAATAACATCATTCAAAGGATACAATTAACAATGTGTCAGAAGTTTGCAGTTACTGGGAATGATCAAAGTGTCCACCCCTGGCTTTAACACAAGACTTCAGTCTCTTTGGGAAGTTCTTAACAACCTTTGTTGATCTGTCTCTGTGGAGGCTGTCCCAGGTCATCTGCAGTTCTTTCTTGAGTTCCGCAATTTTGCTCCCCAGACAAAGTCTGTGTCATTGTGACATCACTAACAGTAAGCTGGTACCCCCTTTTTTTCCAAATAATGGTAGTTTTACTGTGCAAACATTTTTGAATGTATGAAAATCACCAGTTGGTCACGCTAAACTTCTGTAACTTCACCCTGTTTAAAGATAATCTCACTCCACTCAGCACATACTACTACTAGTATTTAACATTTCTAAAGCACTTCCAGGGTTAGGCAGCACAAAGAAGGACAGTCCCTGCTCAAAGGAGCTTACAATCTAAAGGACAAAAAAGTGCAGTCCAAGAAAACAACAGGGTAATCGATCTGCAAACTCCAAGATGGAAAACAGACAAAGCAGATACGTATGTGAAAAAGTACAATATTTAATGAATAAAAATCAAAATAAAATTAACAAGCTTTGATTTTTATTCATTAAATATTGTACTTTTTCACATACGTATCTGCTTTGTCTGTTTTCCATAAATGTAGATAGTCACAACAAACAAATCTGTAAAAATATCACTTTGAAATTCCAAGTGCTTGCTGAGAAAACAGCAAAAAAAATCTCTAGGGGTTACTTTTGTTTGGCTTCATTTATAGAATTGCCCCCTAACTGCTTAGTGGAAGAGCAAATGCTCACTTAGACAAACGATCAGGTACTTGCTCCTTGTGTTGATTGGATTAGTGCAATGGGTTGGTGATATTGGGGGCCATCTTGAAATATTAAAGAGACCTTGCTGGACAGATGTTTTGGTAGAAGCTACACTGATGTTGGAAGCTTTTTGGATTGCATTGAAACTATGTGGTTGGAACTTGAAGGTAGGTTCTAGATATAAAATAAAAAGGGATTATTGCATGCTCATCTTATCAGAAGGGTGACATATATTGAAAGAACCTTACAAAAATCTATCTTGGTTAAAGAATTGCATCCTTCATATATTCAGACTCTCTCCTACCACCTCTTTGACATTGCTTTTGACTCCTAACCTTTACTCACTTGCCCTGTACCCCACCTCTTTAATTCCCTTACCTCTTAGTTCTGTCTGTTTACCTGTCTTATTTTCCCTCCCAAACCCACCTCCCCGCTCCCCCCGTTTTCTATTTCTGTTGATGGCTCTCTGATTCTCCCTATCTCCTCAGCTCGAAACCTTGGGGTCATCTTTGACTCTACTCTCTCCTTCTCTGCTCATATCCAGCAGATTGCCAAGACCTGTCGTTTCTTTCTTTACAACATCTGTAAAATCCGCCCCTTTCTTTCCGAGCACTCTACCAAAACCCTCATCCACACCCTTGTCACCTCTCGTTTAGACTATTGCAATCTGCTTCTTGCTGGCCTCCCACTTAGTCACCTCTCCCCTCTCCAGTCGGTTCAAAACTCTGCTGCCCGTCTCGTCTTCCGCCAGGGTCGCTTTACTCATACTACCCCTCTCCTCAAGACCCTTCACTGGCTACCTATCCGTTTTCGCATCCTGTTCAAACTTCTTCTACTAACCTACAAATGTACTCACTCTGCTGCTCCCCAGTATCTCTCCACACTCGTCCTTCCCTACACCCCTTCCCGTGCACTCCGCTCCATGGATAAATCCTTCTTATCTGTTCCCTTCTCCACTACTGCCAACTCCAGACTTCGCGCCTTCTGTCTCGTTGCACCCTACGCCTGGAATAAACTTCCTGAGCCCCTACGTCTTGCCCCATCCTTGGCCACCTTTAAATCTAGACTGAAAACCCACCTCTTTAACATTGCTTTTGACTCATAACCACTTGTAACCACTCGCCTCCACCTACCCTCCTCTCTTCCTTCCCGTTCACATTAATTGATTTGATTTGCTTACTTTATTTATTTTTTGTCTATTAGATTGTAAGCTCTTTGAGCAGGGACTGTCTTTCTTCTATGTTTGTGCAGCGCTGCGTACGCCTTGTAGCGCTATAGAAATGCTAAATAGTAGTAGTAGTAGATTGTGAGCTGTTTGAGCAGGGACTGTCTTTTCATGTATGATATACAGCGCTGTGTATGCCTTGTAGCGCTATAGAAGTGATAAGTAGTACATAAGTACATAAGTACATAAGTAGTGCCATACTGGGAAAGACCAAAGGTCCATCTAGCCCAGCATCCTGTCACCGACAGTGGCCAATCCAGGTCAAGGGCACCTGGCACGCTCCCCAAACGTAAAAACATTCCAGACAAGTTATACCTAAAAATGAGGAATTTTTCCAGTCCATTTAATAGCGGTCTATGGACTTGTCCTTTAGGAATCTATCTAACCCCTTTTTAAACTCCGTCAAGCTAACCGCCCGTACCACGTTCTCCGGCAATGAATTCCAGAGTCTAATTACACGTTGGGTGAAGAAAAATTTTCTCCGATTCGTTTTAAATTTACCACACTGTAGCTTCAACTCATGCCCTCTAGTCCTAGTATTTTTGGATAGCGTGAACAGTCGCTTCACATCCACCCGATCCATTCCACTCATTATTTTATACACTTCTATCATATCTCCCCTCAGCCGTCTCTTCTCCAAGCTGAAAAGCCCTAGCCTTCTCAGCCTCTCTTCATAGGAAAGTCGTCCCATCCCCACTATCATTTTCGTCGCCCTTCGCTGTACCTTTTCCAATTCTACTATATCTTTTTTGAGATACGGAAACCAGTACTGAACACAATACTCCAGGTGCGGTCGCACCATGGAGCGATACAACGGCATTATAACATCCGCACACCTGGACTCCATACCCTTCCTAATAACACCCAACATTCTATTCGCTTTCCTAGCCGCAGCAGCACACTGAGCAGAAGGTTTCAGCGTATCATCGACGACGACACCCAGATCCCTTTCTTGATCCGTAACTCCTAACGCGGAACCTTGCAAGACGTAGCTATAATTCGGGTTCCTCTTACCCACATGCATCACTTTGCACTTGTCAACATTGAACTTCATCTGCCACTTGCACGCCCATTCTCCCAGTCTCGCAAGGTCCTCCTGTAATCGTTCACATTCCTCCTGCGACTTGACGACCCTGAATAATTTTGTGTCATCGGCGAATTTAATTACCTCACTAGTTATTCCCATCTCTAGGTCATTTATAAATACATTAAAAAGCAACGGACCCAGCACAGACCCCTGCGGGACCCCACTAACTACCCTCCTCCACTGAGAATACTGGCCACGCAATCCTACTCTCTGCTTCCTATCTTTCAACCAGTTCTTAATCCATAATAATACCCTACCTCCGATTCCATGACTCTGCAATTTCTTCAGGAGTCTTTCGTGCGGCACTTTGTCAAACGCCTTCTGAAAATCCAGATATACAATATCAACCGGCTCCCCATTGTCCACTTGTTTGCTTACCCCCTCAAAAAAATGCATTAGATTGGTGAGGCAAGACTTCCCTTCACTAAATCCGTGCTGACTTTGTCTCATCAGTCCATGTTTTTGTATATGCTCTGCAATTTTATTCTTAATAATAGCCTCCACCATCTTGCCCGGCACCGACGTCAGACTCACCGGTCTATAATTTCCCGGATCTCCTCTGGAACCTTTCTTAAAAATCGGAGTAACATTGGCTACCCTCCAGTCTTCCGGTATTACACTCGATTTTAGGGACAGATTGCATATTTCTAACAGTAGCTCCGCAAGTTCATTTTTTAGTTCTATTAATACTCTGGGATGAATACCATCAGGTCCCGGTGATTTACTACTCTTCAGCTTGCTGAACTGACCCATTACATCCTCCAAGGTTACAGAGAATTTGTTTAGTTTCTCCGACTCCCCCGCTTCAAATATTCTTTCCGGCACCGGTGTCCCCCCCAAATCCTCCTCGGTGAAGACCGAAGCAAAGAATTCATTTAATTTCTCCGCTACGGCTTTGTCCTCCTTGATCGCCCCTTTAACACCATTTTCGTCCAGCGGCCCAACCGACTCTTTGGCCGGTTTCCTGCTTTTAATGTATCTAAAAAAGTTTTTACTATGTATTTTTGCTTCCAACGCTAATTTCTTCTCAAAGTCCTTTTTTGCCCTCCTTATCTCCGCTTTGCATTTGGCTTGGCATTCCTTATGATCTATCCTGTTACTTTCAGTTGGTTCTCTTCTCCACTTTCTGAAGGATTGTTTTTTGGCTCTAATGATTTCCTTTATCTTACTGTTTAGCCACGCCGGCTGACGTTTAGTCTTTTTTCCCTTTTTTCTAATACGTGGAATATATTTGTCCTGAACCTCCAGGATGGTGTTTTTAAACAGCATCCACGCCTGATGCAAGTTTTTTACTCTGCGAGCTGCTCCTTTCAGTCTTTTTTTCACCATTTTTCTCATTTTGTCGTAATCACCTTTTCTATAGTTAAACGCTAGTAGTAGTAGTAGTAGAATAACAGGGAAGACTGGATAAATCAGTTGGGCTTTTTTCTTGATATCTATCTACAGTATATACAAAACACATTATAGTAGCTGCATCACATAGAAAACCTATTTTCCAGTATAAACTAGTTCAGCATGAAAATAATATTGTGTAGAAATAGTCAGTGGCTTAGAATAATCTAAACATTTTAAGAAATTGAGGACTTTCAGTAATGCTGATTAAGCCAGAAATCACACTCAGTATAAACCAAAACATTTTATTGGCCTTATGTGATTGTGAAATGGCACAGCTGGGTAATGGTAGTAATTATAGAATTTTTCTTTGAGGAAGCTCTAGGCAATATACAACCACCAGCAATTGTAACACCGAACCACAAAACAAGAGAGCCTCTATGATAAACGTGCTTGAAAACGTAGAGCTAAATGTAGAAACACTATAACTAGGGCAGATTCCCTGGTAATGAATTTTTTTTTAATCACATGGAAATTCACTTACTACACAGAAGGATTGCATTAGGTTGTGGATTTAGCTTTAATCCCAGAGGTGACAGTTGACCCCTTGTGGATGATTTGAGGCTATACAGCTCCTGTGATTTCTTATTTGACTAGCAGTTAAGCCCGTTAAAACGGGCGAGATTTCCAGCAACCCTCCTCGCCGCCGCTCCCTCCCCCCTCTGTGCCGGGCCCCTGCACTCACATGACAGCGCCTCTCACCTCCGTGTGAAAGCACTGCAGGCAGCAGCAGATCGCTCTGCTGCTGCCTGCAGCGCTTCCACATGGAGGTGAGAGGCGCTGTCAGGTCAGTACAGGGGCCCGATATGGAGGGGGGCGGGAGCGGCGGCGGGGATGGGGAGGAGGGTGGAGATTGGTGCGCGCGATGTTCGTTTCCAGGCTCCAGCGGCAGCGTCCGACAGTCCGACTCCGTTTCCCTCTCTGTTCCGCCCTCTGACGTCATCACGTCTTGACGTGAGGGCGGGACAGAGAGGGAAGTCTCTACTGCGCATTTGCAGGTGAGTCGGTCACTTGCCATTTATATGTTTGATAGAGCAACTCCAGTTATTGAAGAATGTCTTAAATGACAACTGGGTGCCTGTTAGTCTGGACAAATATACAAAGACAGCCTTCCTTAAAACTGAAAAAAGCTTTCCAGAATGAGGATTGAAATATAAAAATGTTTGGACAGAAAAGTGCCAATAAATATGTAGGAGTAGAAGAAGGTGCAACAGTCTAGCATAAAAATACTGAAAAGATCATCAAAGAAAACTGATATTAACAAGTGCTTTAATATTACAGAATAAAATGCAAGCTATCAATCAGTTGGCAATACCCATACTTTAATTCAGCTTTAGAATCATAGATTAGTCTCATGAAGATCCTGAAAAATAGAAGAAAAAGAAAACTCTTCCATGCTTACCAGGCAATCTGTAAGAACCGGAGTATGCCAAGATATTACAACTCAAAAGCTGAAGGTATTATGGTTCATAGAAATAGATTATATAGGTGCTTATTTTAGAAACCCTATTCACAATTTGCATGCATAAATAACAGCATATACATATGTGTATCAAATACACGTAGAAACCCTGTGATTTACACATGAAATTGTGAATATATGCATATGGTAAGAAGGCCTGGATTGGGTGTGGTTAGGATGGGACTAGAACAGGACTAGAGCGGGTTCCAAAATATACACACCTATTCTCCATTTCAGAAGGTGAATGCACATCCGTGCTCACCATTTTGAATACCAGGATCTACAGCAGTTCCAAGAGACAGGTAGTTTTTCTTGAAAATGTTCACTTTGAACAGTACTCTACAAGAAGGATTAGGTGATATTGCCCCCTTAAACCTACTTCCTCATCCCCCACCCCCATATTGATTCTTCTGATGGATTGTGGGCTGTTCTTAATTGATTGCATATAGACTGATAGGTTGTTAAAATGGCTCACATACATATCTAAGTGTCAGCACATCTGTGTTCTGAAATACTGACATACATGTGTAAGTGCTAATACTTAGAGACTCTTTTACTAAAGTGTGCACTTACCATACATTATCCCCTTTCATTTTATAACTTTAGGGCCAGAATCTATGTATGGTGCTTAAAAATTCCACGAAGCATATTCTATAAGATTTAGGCATGGTGTACACTTAGTTGATATCCCAGTGCATAAAACTACCAACAAAAATGTGGTGTAAATCCCTGCATGTAGATTTACACACACTTGGCCATAAATTTGGGAATGCCCACAAAACGCCCATTCCCACGCCCATGACCATGCCCTTTTTGAACTGTGCGCATTGGAATTTAGGCAAAGTTCATTACAGGATACACTTAGCGAGCTATGTGTGTAAATTCTAATTATTGCCAATTAGTGTTCATTATTGCTTGTTAGGTGTTGCTATCAACGCTGATTATCTTGTTAATCCAATTAAGCTACATGCATTGATATTTCCCAACCTATATGTCTCAGCAAACATCTGAGCTATTCTGCGTTAAGAAGTTAGAATAGGTAGAGGTAAAATTGTGTGTTTATTCTTTCCAAAAATGCTATGACTAGGGGGCTCACAATGAAGCTACTAAGTAGTAACATCTATAGAAAATATTTCTTCACTCAGCGTGTAATTATACTCTGGAATTCGTTGCCAGAGAATGTAGTAAAAGCAGTTAGCTTAGCAGGGTTTAAAACGGGTTTGGCTAATTTCCTAACAGAAAAGTCCATACACCATTATTAATATGGACTTGGGAAAATTTCACTGCTTATTTCTAGGATAACTGTCAGACTAAAGTGGCGGTAATCTACTACTGCTGCTATATATACAATACACAAAATAGTAGAATTTCCAGCAGGAGTATCTAATGTCTTCTAGATGGATATGTGTAACACATTAATCTAAAGGGAAAGTCTCATATGGTCACCTGGGCAGTTCTTATAGTTATTCTAAGGGCTACGAGCTGATGAGGAGGTCCTGAGTGCGATTATCCCTTGAGAAAGCCATTCAGAGCGAAACAGGCACCTGTCGGGGCAACAATCAGCATCTGGACACACAGATAAGTGGTGATTCCAATATTTCTGTTGTGATGAAACGTTAAGCACAGCCGTGGCACTTTGTAAACCGTCTGATATATGATCCTATATATGGGAGTCGATGGA
This sequence comes from Microcaecilia unicolor, assembly GCF_901765095.1. NCBI lineage: Eukaryota > Metazoa > Chordata > Amphibia > Gymnophiona > Siphonopidae > Microcaecilia > Microcaecilia unicolor. The sequence goes on along the minus strand of NC_044033.1, from coordinate 38,097,825 downwards.
TGTCTCGGAAAACAAATGAAGCAATGAAGCAATCGATGAAGTTATGAGACATATAAATTAGAGAGATTTACAAAAAAATATTTAAACTTTATAAAAAAGCAAAAAAAAAGGAAAAAAAAAATCAAAAATAGAGGCAGGAAGGGGGTCAGTCGATGATTACAACTGTCCCAAAATAGGGGTTCACCTCCACTGGTGTTATAAGAACTACCCCGGTGACCATACAAGTGGAGGAGTGGCCTAGTGGTTAGGGTGGTGGACTTTGGTCCTGAGGAACTGAGTTCAGTTCCCACTTCAGGCACAGGCAGCTCCTTGTGACTCTGGGCAAGTCACTTAACCCTCCATTGCCCCATGTAAGCCGCATTGAGCCTGCCATGAGTGGGAAAGCGCAGGGTACAAATGTAACAAAAAAAATATAAGACTTTCCCCTTAGATTAATGTGTTACACATATCCATCTCGAAGACATTAGACACTCCTGCTGGAAAGTCTACTGTATTGTGTTTCTAGGATAAGCAGCATAAAAATCTGTTTTACTGTTCTGAGATCTTGCCAGGTACTTGTGACCTAGATTGGTCACTGTTGGAAACAGGACGCTGGACTTGAAGGACCAGTATGGCAACGCTTATGTTCTTATATTTTTTGATATTTTTTTTTTTATAAAAGAGATTAAAACAATTTTATTTTGCAGATGTGTTGTGGATAGACAGTTGTATTATCAGTTTTATAAGCAAAGTCATTTATGTTCTTTTTTGTGACTTCCCTAGATTGGTGATCTAGCTTCTTCACTTGTGTTCTGCTTAGAACTATAGTTGGTTAAAGTAGACTATAAAAGCTGTAACCGTAAATCCTATTTCAGTGCTCTATTTAAAATGGGGCTTCACAGGTACATAGTGACCATCATAGGCTTTCAATCACGGAGCATCGACAGGCCCATGTCTCAAATAGTGTTAAGTACAACAGAAAATGAAGGCCCACAGTTAGTTCCATCCTTAAACTTGGACAAAGCACTTCTGATGAACAGAAGGAATAAGTATCCGCAGGCAGATGGGGAGAAAGAAACAACAGACTTTACAAAGCAAGAGAAAAGAAAATCACTTTAAAGAATTAGAGCAGCAAGGAAGGAAAAACAAATGGTTTTAAAGCACATATGGAGTGGGACATATATAAAGTTACTTCAGAGACCACATAAGTACATAAGTACATAAGTAGTGCCATACTGGGAAAGACCAAAGGTCCATCTAGCCCAGCATCCTGTCACCGACAGTGGCCAATCCAGGTCAAGGGCACCTGGCACGCTCCCCAAACGTAACAACATTCCAGACAAGTTATACCTAAAAATGCGGAATTTTTCCAAGTCCATTTAATAGCGGTCTATGGACTTGTCCTTTAGGAATCTATCTAACCCCTTTTTAAACTCCGTCAAGCTAACCACCCGTACCACGTTCTCCGGCAACGAATTCCAGAGTCTAATTACACGTTGGGTGAAGAAAAATTTTCTCCGATTCGTTTTAAATTTACCACACTGTAGCTTCAACTCATGCCCTCTAGTCCTAGTATTTTTGGATAGCGTGAACAGTCGCTTCACATCCACCCGATCCATTCCACTCATTATTTTATACACTTCTATCATATCTCCCCTCAGCCGTCTCTTCTCCAAGCTGAAAAGCCCTAGCCTTCTCAGCCTCTCTTCATAGGAAAGTCGTCCCATCCCCACTATCATTTTCGTCGCCCTTCGCTGTACCTTTTCCAATTCTACTATATCTTTTTTGAGATACGGAGACCAGTACTGAACACAATACTCCAGGTGCGGTCGCACCATGGAGCGATACAACGGCATTATAACATCCGCACACCTGGACTCCATACCCTTCCTAATAACACCCAACATTCAATTCGCTTTCCTAGCCGCAGCAGCACACTGAGCAGAAGGTTTCAGCGTATCATCGACGACGACACCCAGATCCCTTTCTTGATCCGTAACTCCTAACGCGGAACCTTGCAAGACGTAGCTATAATTCGGGTTCCTCTTACCCACATGCATCACTTTGCACTTGTCAACATTGAACTTCATCTGCCACTTGCACGCCCATTCTCCCAGTCTCGCAAGGTCCTCCTGTAATCGTTCACATTCCTCCTGCGACTTGACGACCCTGAATAATTTTGTGTCATCGGCGAATTTAATTACCTCACTAGTTATTCCCATCTCTAGGTCATTTATAAATACATTAAAAAGCAACGGACCCAGCACAGACCCCTGCGGGACCCCACTAACTACCCTCCTCCACTGAGAATACTGGCCACGCAATCCTACTCTCTGCTTCCTATCTTTCAACCAGTTCTTAATCCATAATAATACCCTACCTCCGATTCCATGACTCTGCAATTTCTTCAGGAGTTCAATGAAAACCTAAAACAAGAGAGGTGACGATGAAAGATTGATAATAACATACAAGTTGGCTTAGAGACACTAATACAAAATAAATAAATTGATATTATGTACACCCACGCCATGCCGCAAGTCCATTTAGGTGAGATCATTCTTTTTCTCCTTCTTCAAGCATGTTGAGACAGTCTTGTGCAGCTGATACAGAATCATAAGTGACCCACTTTCCGGTCATATTCACTTTTGGGAGCGCCGGTTATAGTAGCATGAAGTTGACCTTTTTCCTCATACAAAGCTGTACAGATCGGTGAAAACTGCCTCCATCTCTCCTACACTGCTAGTGAATAGTCCTGAAAGATTCTAATCGGGGCACCCTCATAATTCAAAGTGTCCCTTTGAAGTTTGTATCCACACAGTATTTCTATTTTATGTAGGTAGTTGTGGATTTTTATAATAACTACTCACGGTCTCTGGCGACCATCTTGAAATCGGCCGAGTCTATGAGCCCTCTCTATGCAAAGTGGAGAGAGCAAATTTTTCGCAAAAACCACTGCTCCAGTAGTGTTGCTAAATTCTGTTCAGGTATTTGTTCAGCAAGTTCCACTCTGCGGAGGTTGTTGCGACGCAATCCATTCTCCAAATCTTCTAATTTCTCCACCTGTTCTTGAACTATGCATTGCAGTTCTATCAGTTCTGGGCCCCGCTGTATTGCGGCGTCTTTCAAGTCCGACACCTGCTGCTCTAAAGCAGACGTCCTCTTTGTGATCGTCAGCAGAACCTCTAGTTTATTGAATTGTCCTTTGAGTAAGTCAAATCGGGGCTCCAGTGCTGTTCCCAACGCGGTAGTTATCCGTCCAAGTTGGCGCGCTGAAAACTCTGTGTCCGACTGCAGACCCGCATCTGCCATCTTGTGTTCCGTGCCACACGGGTTTTTCTTTTTCTCTTTCTGTACCTCTTTTTTTTGTTGTCGCCGGCATTGGCATCATATACTGTTCCACGGGATACTCCCACGTATTTGAGGGCCGTATCTTGAAAAATTGAGGAGCTAAATGATACGTTTCTGGCTCATAGAAGAGGGGGGACCCTTGAGCAGCTCTACTGCATAGCTACTGTTCCCGAAGCATCACGTGATCTCTCGAAAATATCCAGTATAAGAGATAACTCTTTCTCATCCAGAGCAGGAAGCTGAAGAAGGCCTTTTTAAGATGAATGAAGTGTCCATTGAGGTTCACATTTCTCTAACGTCATCAAAAGATAGACTGGAAGGTCCAAATGATTAGACTTGTACGCCAAACATGAAACCTTAAAGGCTAAACAAGTTGTCACAGGAAACCAGTTCAGGTGTAATACAGGTATAATATGATCAAACTTTCTGCTTACTGTCACAAGTCTGGCCACTATGTTTTGCCAGTTGCAGTCTGTGCAATCCAGTTTTACTCAATCCTTGAAGAAAAAAAAAAGAATTACAATAATCTAACCTGCTTGTTACCAAGACATGATCAACCTTGAGCAGATTACATTCAGTTAGTACAGTTTCAACTGCCATATCATTTGAAGATGGGAAAAAAAATGACTTCACCACATTCCCAATCTGTGGATTAAACTTCATCGCATCATCACATCGAAAATCTAGTCACCACATCAATCAGCAATAGAAGTGATTTACTATAGAACACAGGCATTACCTTTAACGCATGCTGTGTATGGGAAATTCAAATATCCAACGGCATGTCCACATTCGAAATCAAATCGTGCACACACGATGAGTCTGTCAAAATTTCAAGTTCACTATATCAAAGGTATCACTACAAGGTGTCACGGGGTGCACATCCCTTTGCCACCCTAGTTTCACAAGCGTGGTAGTTCAGGGGAGAGGAGCAGAACAGGGTGCCTCAGTTTCCTCTGGGCCCTTAAACAGCGACCTGGTCTTTCAACCTGCAACACTGACTGCCTGTAGAAAGTTGATTCCTGAACACTGGCACCTATATTCCTTGAATAACTAGACATCAATTTATAAAATTAAACTCTGCAAGTTCCCTTCCCAAGTACTCTTCAAAAGCTATTAACCTTTCAACTGTCATTGAGATTCTGACACATGCTGTGAATTATTGTACATGATTATTATGATGAAGAAATTGCTTCATGTTTTAAGTAGCACTGTGCCTTTGCTAATTCTTGAAGCCAGTGGTTAATCCATGTAGGTTATCTATATGGGGAGATTTCCTAGATTTTTAGCTTCATTTCTGAACAAAGGCTTATGAGACGGTAAATGTGTGTGTGCTACAGTTTATACTTTGGTGTGTTCTTCCTTATAACTGTTTCGTGGCTGGAGCTAGCTGTACAACAAACCAGTTACGGCGGAATTCTATATATGGCGCCGGCCAGTAGCTACGTGAGACCGCGGGGGCCTGGGCCCCCGTAGATTTGTCCCTCGACCCACCTCCTGCTGCCAACCCTCCCCCGCCAGCCGGCTACCTTTGCTGCACTGCTCGATTACCGCCGGGTACAATCCGGCGCCACAAAAATAAATAAACGTATGTAGCGCCAGAAATGACGGCATGGTAGGGGTGGGAAGTACCATTGGGTTGCTGCAGTCGCCTGGTGGCACTTCCGTTATAGCGAGCAGTGAGCCCGCATTGGGCTTAGTAAAAGGAGCCCTTAGCCTGTGTTAACAAAGCAACTTACTTCACTGTATTGGGAGGTGCATGTTAACTAAAGTGTGGTAAGTGTTTGCACATGCCACACTTTAACTGCAAAAGGTATCGCTAGATTATTAGATGCATTTCACTAGCACTAGAGAGCGCCTGTTGGGGAGGGTTCATTCATGTGTCTTCATTGCATCCATCTTTCTTGTCATCTATTTTTTTTTTTTATTTAACATAGTAACATAGTAGATGGCAGAAAAAGACCTGCACGGTCCATCCAGTCTGCCCAACAAGATAAACTCACATGTGCTACTTTTTGTGTATACCCTACTTTGATTTGTACCTGTCCTCTTTGGGGCACAGACTGTATAAGTCTGCCCAGCACTATCCCCACCTCCCAACCACCAGCCCCGCCTCTGGCACTTGTACCCCACGCTTTTCCCACTCATGGCAGGCTCAATGCAGCTTACATGGGGCAATGGAGGGTTAAGTGACTTGCCCAGAGTCACAAGGAGCTGCCTGTGCTTGAAGTGGGAATCGAACTCAGTTCCTCAGGACCAAAGTCCACCACCCTAACCACTAGGCCACTCCTCCACTGTTGCTACTATTTGAGATTCTACATGGAATGTTGCTATTCCACTAGCACACACTACACAAATCCAAAGATAAGAACTCAGTGTCTGCTCACAGCATATAAATACTTTTAGTAGTACAAATTCTCATATTATTTGGATATTGGGAGCCCTCGGACGATGCCACTTAAAAGCAATTTCATTAGTTTTTGCCTAGTGGCCAGGCCTCTCTTCATCGGGTACTCCCTTTTCTTAAACCTTAAATAAATGCTGTAGCAAACACACTCCACTGGTGAGGATGGAAGGGGAGCTGGAGAGCCCTGAGGAAGTGACGTCGTAGTGATGCGCCAGCACTTCACAGTCATTAAATAGCGCCTAGGAAGAACAATTCAGTGCACTGTGAGAGTCTGCGTGCACAGACTGTTGAGGATTTAAGGCGGGCAAGTTTAACCCGAGTCCCTGATGAAAATATTGAAACCCGCGGCGTCGGGCGTAATTTAGGGGAAGCCAAAGCGGACTTCAACAGCGAGAGACATATACTATGTTCAAGATAAGTTTTTTCTATTTTTCTTTTGAATTTTGAGCACGTATAATTTTGGGCACCAGTGGAGTGTGTTTGCTACAGCATTTATTTAAGGTTTAAGAAAAGGGAGTACCCGATGAAGAGAGGCCTGGCCACTAGGCAAAAACTAATGAAATTGCTTTTAAGTGGCATCGTCCGAGGGCTCCCAATATCCAAATAATATGAGAATTTGTACTACTAAAAGTATTTATATGCTGTGAGCAGACACTGAGTTCTTATCTTTGGATTTGTGTAGTGTGTGATTGCAGTTTCCAAAGATTTTTGGTATTGGAGATCTTAGTGGTTTCAGCTATTCCACTAGCAACATTCCATGTAGAAGTCGGCCCTTGCAGATCACCCATGTGGCCGCGCAGGCTTCTGCTTCTGTAAGTCTACGTGCAGGACGTCAGACTCACAGAAACAGAAGCCTATCGTAGCCTTCTACAAGGAATGTTGCTAGTGGAATAGCAGGTTCAATGCGGCTTACATATTATATTCAAGTACTTATTTGTACCTGGGGCAATGGAGGGTTAAGTGACTTGCCCAGAGTCACAAGGAGCTGCCTGTGCCTGCAGTGGGAATCGAACCCAGTTCCCCAGGACCAAAGTCCACCACTCTAACCACTAAGTTAATAAGTCTTTTCATTGCACGCATTTAACGCGTGGGTGCAAAAGCACGACCAGAGCAGAAGAGCAGTGGAATTCTTTGCAACCCCACTACTGCCTCTGACCTCACAGCATTTTTAATGAGGGAGCAGGAGGAGCAGTGGATCTTGCCCTCTTCTCTTGTGCCAACGCCACAGATTTTGTGGAGGTGGGAGAAATGCCTGAAGGGAACGTGCGTCCGTGTGCCGCTTCATTTGTTTGTTATTTCTCATTAGTTAACCTGAATTCTGAAGGAAACAGATCAATGATCGTTTTCGTAATTTCTAGTCATCATATATACCGTAGCACTTCAGAAACAAACAAACACCATAATAATAATAGTTTAAAGTGATTTGTCTCTTATGCCTCCACCTACCCTCCTCTCCTCCTTCCCGTACACATTAATTGATTTGATTTGCTTACTTTATTTTTTGTCTATTAGACTGTAAGCTCTTTGAGCAGGGACTGTCTTTCTTCTATGTTTGTGCAGCGCTGCGTACGCCTTGTAGCGCTATAAAAATGCGTAGTAGTAGTAGTAATCTCAAGGAGTATCAACATTCCATGTAGAACCCCAAAGAATAGCAAGATTCTGGAATCCTAAAGAGTGACAAGATTCCATGCAGAATCTCAAAGAGTAGCAACATTCAATGTAGAACCCCCCAAAACAGCAAGATTCTAGAATCGTAAAGAGTGTCTCCTCAGCTCGAAACCTTGGGGTCATCTTTGACTCTTCTCTCTCCTTCTCTGCTCATATCCAGCAGACCGCCAAGACCTGTCGTTTCTTTCTTTACAACATCCGTAAAATCCGCCCCTTTCTTTCCGAGCACTCTACCAAAACCCTCATCCACACCCTTGTCACCTCTCGTTTAGACTACTGCAATCTGCTTCTTGCTGGCCTCCCACTTAGTCACCTCTCCCCTCTCCAGTCAGTTCAAAACTCTGCTGCCCGTCTCATCTTCCGCCAGGGTCGCTTTACTCATACTACCCCTCTCCTCAAGACCCTTCACTGGCTCCCTATCCGTTTTCGCATCCTGTTCAAACTTCTTCTACTAACCTATAAATGTACTCACTCTGCTGCTCCCCAGTATCTCTCCACACTCGTCCTTCCCTACACCCCTTCCCGTGCACTCCGCTCCATGGATAAATCCTTCTTATCTGTTCCCTTCTCCACTACTGCCAACTCCAGACTTCGCGCCTTCTGTCTCGCTGCACCCTACGCCTGGAATAAACTTCCTGAGCCCCTACGTCTTGCCCCATCCTTGGCCACCTTTAAATCTAGACTGAAAACCCACCTCTTTGACATTGCTTTTGACTCGTAACCACTTGTAACCACTCGCCTCCACCTACCCCCTCCTCTCTTCCTTCCCGTTCACATTAATTGATTTGATTTGCTTACTTTATTTATTTTTTGTCTATTAGATTGTAAGCTCTTTGAGCAGGGACTGTCTTTCTTCTATGTTTGTACAGCGCTGCGTATGCCTTGTAGCGCTATAGAAATGCTAAATAGTAGTAGTAGTAGTAGTGACAAGATTCCATGCAAGATTCGTAACCACTTGTAACCAATCGCCTCCACCTACCCTCCTCTCCTCCTTCCCGTACACATTAATTGATTTGATTTGCTTACTTTATTTTTTGTCTATTAGACTGTAAGCTCCTTGAGCAGGGACTGTCTTTCTTCTATGTTTGTGCAGCGCTGCGTACGCCTTGTAGCGCTACGGAAATGCTAAATAGCAGTAGTAGTAGTAATATCAGGAAGCAGAAAGTGGAAGAATGGTTTGATATCATAATTCACACTGCCTTCTTACCGACTACTGCTTTATATGTAGAAAAATTGTATTGTCCCTCTTTATTTAATATTAATCATTCTCCCAGTTTTGCCAGGCTGACTGACAGATTGACGCATAGCATACCCACATATTTCCAGCTTCCGCCATGTGTTCATTTGTTATTCTATTGCCAGCTGCTGTTGGAAAATGGAGAGTGTCAAATGTTGTGCCAGAATAATTGGAAACTCATTGGTTTTTCTGGTATGTTTTTTTTTTCCAAATAAGTTCTGCACTTTTCTAACTGATGGGCTGAAACTTTGGTGACATTAAATATCAAATCTGACAAACTAACAGGTCTGAATAATAGTCATGCGTCATCTGCTCATGACTGCTCATTAAATTTCTGTTTAGTAAGGGGTCTTTATATTAAGCTGCGAGAAAAAGGTTTCTGCGGTAGCTGCGGGGGACGTTTTTCTCACGTGCCAGGGCCCTTTTTCCTGCAGCTAGTAAAATACCCCCCCCCCCTTAAAAAAATGGCCGCGCGGTAAGATAACTCTTACCGCGTGGCCTGCAGCGGGGGAGCATGTACTGCCACCCATTGAGGTGACGGTAAGGGCCCCCGCAGTAACTTGGTGCATTATGCGGAGGTGCCCAAGTACCGCCAGGTTACCGCCACACTAGAAAAAAAAATAAAAAATTTCCATAGTACCAGAAATGGAGCGCGCGCATGCGGTAAGCCCGCTTTGGGCTAACCACCACTTTGTAAAAGACCTCCAAAGTTTGGTGGATCATTCAACTAATTACTCTATGTTTTTGAAGATTCAAGTGTGGTATGTTGTAACATTTTCTTGACTGGTGACACATTGGCTACAAATTTTTCATTTTAGGAGCTAGGGTCCAGTATTTTAAAGCAGTTATCCAGAAAGTGACAGCTGCTTTCTGGGTAATGGACCTATCTGGGCCCTATCTGTGAATTTTAGTAGTACTGTTTGGATAGTGCCACTGAAACCTCTTACAGACAGCTCAGAGCTAGAGCAGAGCATGGATATGCTGCCTAACTCAATGGATAGTTAGCAATATTCAGCTGCAGTGGGTGTATCTATGGATAGGGTTACCATATGTCCGGATTCACCCGGACATGTCCTCTTTTTTGAGGACATGTCCGGGCAACCGGGCGGGTTTTTGCCAATCTGCCCGTTTGTCCAGATTTCTGGACAAACGGGCAGGCTGGTGGGTGGGCGGGCCATCCTATGCTAGCCTCCCAGCCCTTCCCTCTCCTTACTTACTACTCTACTGCCCTGGTGGTCTAGTGACATCTTCCGCCTTCGGGGCAGGAAAGAGCCCCCTCTTTCCTGCCCAGAGTGCTACCCTGCATTCTGTTGCTGATCTTGGTGCTGATTCAAAATGGCTGCCGAGAGTTGAAGCGACCTCGCGAGACTTCAACTCTTGGCGGCCATTTTGAATCGGCGCCGAGATCAGCAAAAAGGATGCAGGGCAGCAAAGAGGGGGCTCTTTCCTGCCCCAAACAGATCACTAGACCACCAGGGCAGTACAGTAAGGGAAGGGGGATGACGGGGAGGGAGCGGAGGGGGGTGACGGAGTGTGTGACAGGGGGGAGGGGAATATGTGACAGGGGGCGGTTCGAGGGTGTGAAAGGGTGTGAAAGGGGGGCAGAGCGAGGGTGTGAAAGGGGGCGGGGCAGGGTGTGGTGTGGTGGGGTGGGTCATGTGTCCTCTTTTTGGGGGGACCAAATATGGTAACCCTATCTATAGAGATAACGTTAAGACCAATCTCTGCAGAATCAGGCATTGACATGTAAAGTAATGTGTGGTAAATGTCAAGACTATGTGATAAATCATAACATTTACTAATTTGCTCCAAGACTGCTTACTGCCCTTTAATAAATAGGCATTTAAATCCAAAGCCAATTGCAACACAGTGAATACGGTAAACAGGGCACCAATGTTTGGAAGTATGAAAAGCTGCCAAGAACATTGCTCCTCCTTCTGTTGTGCTGGCCCTGTCTGCACCATGCTGATTGGCTCTTTCACTTTAAGCCCCTATGGTACAGGAAACTATGCAAGACTATGAGACTCCCTGGATTCTATATATGGTGCTTTGAGTTGCATGTCCAATTTGCGCGTTCAACTTAATTGATTAATGAGCCAATCAGCATCGATAACTGGGCAATAACAAGCAATTATCGGCACTAATTGGCAATAATTAGAATTTACACATATCTTTTTAGATATATTTTATTATAATGGAAATCTTTTTTATTGGGTTATAAACACAAATAGAACAACAATAGTAAATAAATCTCACACCCCCCTCCCCAAATAATTTCTGAATACTGAATATTAGAGAACAGTAACCAGTACAAAGACAAGCAAAACAATGGTTTGGGGTCTCTGGTTCAAATTTTGGTTCATGATTTATTCACATTTTGGTTCATGGTTTATTCAAATTTTGCTATACCACCTTTGGCAATCGCATCCAAGTGGTTTACAATTTAGAAATAGTAGTATGAAAAGGACATTGTGCTAGGAAATAGAACTCCTACTTGCCAGATAGGACAGAATAATCAAATAAACAAACATTCAGTGTAGTCTGGAAAAACAAGTGTCATTAACCACCCTTTCCGGACCAGTTCATCGTCGAAGGACCAGAACTAAAAGCCAATTCGAATAAATAGGTTTTGAGGGCATATTTAAACTTGGTCCAATTAGTTTTGTTTTGTAGGGCCCTGTAGGAGAGAGTTCCAGAGAGAGGGAGCGAGGTAGAAGAAGGCAGATCGACAAGCAGAATCTAGCCGAGTTTGGTGGAATGAAGGAAGAATTAGCAGAAACTGAGACGAGGGCTGTAGATGACAAGCACACGCTTTAAGAAAGCTGCACCCTCTTTACACATGGTGTGCACAGTTTAAGAAGAGCGTACACTGTTATTGGTGAATAACATTTTGTCACAGACAGCAAACCCATCCCTATTATCAAGTTGTTATGACTGGAGGAATATGAGCCCTTGTGCCCCGACTGAGCACGGCTAGGATGGAGTGACACTGCACTCGGTCAGGCAGCCAGACAACCCCTAGCTTCACCTGGAGAGCGACCGCCGTTCCCTGGGAGTTGAGCCCCCGGGTTCGGGCAGCCACCAGAACTTCTGGAACCAGCAGGGTTGCATGACCACTGACCAGACAGGCAGGCAAACAGACACAGTCCAAAAGCCAGGTAAATCCGTAGGGCAGAGTAGTCAAAAACAGTCCAAAGTCAAGGCAGGCAGCAAAACAAGTGAGGTCCGAGAAACAAGCCAAGGTCTTGAACACTGGAACACTGGAACTGAAGATAAAGAGCACCGGTGTGGACCTCAAACACAATTGAGGTCGAAGCAACGAAGGACTGGAGGCAGGGCTTTACCGCCCAAATATGGGCTTCTTCCTGCAGCCGGCCAACCCCAAGATGGCCGCCATAAGCTGAGATGCCCATCCCAAGATGGCCGACCTATCCTGGAGAAACAGCACCAAGATAGCCGGCTATCTCTGCCAGACCGCGCCTCGCCAGCGACTCGGCCACGCCGGCCTGGAACCAGGTGAGGAACGTAACACAAGTATAATTTAATTTTCCTCAGCATATTAGGAAGATATGCAACTTTGTGCCGTGACAGATAGTTAGTTTCAGTATCGCACTGTCAAAGAACATGTCTTTTAAACTAATCAACTTGAGTGGGAACAGAATTGGGGTGGGATTAGTATTTAAGGGCATGCTTTATAAGACATATGAATTTGCATTTGAGCTTAGCTAGGATGTGCTTTCTCTTTGAAATGTGATACCAAGTTATGTGCAAACCCACAGTACAAGTTTAGGGCTTGTTACAGATTAACCATCATACTTTAACAATGACCCTAAAACCCAGCTATGTAATAGAGAGAAAATGGAAGGTGAAATTTAAAAAAAGATGTAAGCTATATATGATCTGAAATTCCCAGGAGGGAGATTGAGCACAAAATCAAAATGTCATCAATTAGGCCACAGATAGAAGAAAGGCCTAAGAGAACAGAAAGGGCATCCCAACAGGAAGCCAGTGATTAAACAAGGGAATTAGATTGGTTTCGATTGTGTGAGATGGGCAAACATGGAATAGAGAAGGTCAAGAGTGAAAGCAGAAGAGTGGTAATAAAGGAACTGGGAGTGAAAAATCCATGCTAGAACTTTAGCATGGAAAGAAGAGGACAATAGTTGAAGATAATGTGGGGACACAGAAATGAGTTCTCAAGGACAGGGCAGACTGTTTCAACTTTAAAAATATGGGTAAATGCCTGGTTAGTAAAAAACAAGATGGCGTCTGGAAGGGAACGCTAGCCAGACGGCTCGTTACCCGTTTCCCCTCAAATCCTTTGAATTTTTTTTACCTTGTGATGCCGAAACGGAGGGGCAGGCAGCGGGTGACTCCCTCCACAGCTGCCGTGGTTTCGGGACCGATGGACCGTTTTGCGCAGCCTGTGGGTGCAACGGGGCAGGATTCCTCGCTGCAGGAGGGAGCAATGGGAGGTTCCTTGCTCCCTCAGCTTGAGGCTGATATCACCTTTAGCCCCGAACAGCGGAGTCCTCCGATGATGCCGGCAAGGGGTCTGCAGCAGGGGCAGGAAGCACTCGGCGTCTCTGACCTGGAAGTGCATTCAGCAGAGGGAACTGTAGCAGACCAAGAACTACTGGCTGTGAAAGTCGGAGGAAAAAGACTCAGTGAATTGCTGGCTGGGAATCAGAAGCAGACTATGAAGAGAGACTTGACTGAGCTTACTACACCCAGTAAGTCATTTTTGCCTTCTAAACCTGGAAATATAACTCTTGACTCGATTTGGGAAGCCTTGGTAGGACTTGAGAACTCTTTTACACAGAAGATATCTCAGGTGCTACAAGTAACTCAGTTGCCTCTGGAAAAAATTGATGCCTTAGAAACTAGAATGAGTAACACTGAAAAATCTTTAATTTCATGTAATGAAGCACTAAAAACTTCTCAACAACTACAATCAAATTTGATAAAAGAGAATATTATTCTCCATCAAAAGACTGAAAATTTGGAAAATCAACTAAGAGCTAAAACTCTTAGGTTGATTAATTTTCCAAAAACTATATTAATGGCTCCACTAATAATGTTTAAAAAATATCTATCAGAAATTCTAAAGATTCCTGAACAAGCATACCCTCCAATTTCAAAAATTTATTATTTGCCTCCATATAAAATTGAGAAACAAAAAGGTGTAGTGGACCAACAAGAACAAAGACCTGATGCTTCATTTGACATGTTGAACTTAACGCAAGAATTTCAAAAAGAAGAAATGACAACGATTCCAGCAACATTGATTGTCTCCTTTGTGTTAGAACCCGACCGTGATTGGGTTCTCAAACAATTTTTCCGTCATAGAGATGAACTCTATGAATAACAAAATTAGAATATTTCCGGATATTGCCAGAGTAACACAAAGGAGACGTCAAGCGTTTTTGAAGCTCCGCCCAAGGGTCCTACAGTTAGGAGGATTATTCTGGTTAAATTTTCCATGTAAATGCGTGATTAAAGTTAGCTCAGTCAAATATATTTTCTATGATGCTTGTCAATTGAATAATTTTCTTGATTCTAAGTTTGCAGTTAATTCTAGTCAGCAATTGCAGGCTCTGTCTACATCTACTCCGTAAAAAGGATTATAACAGGCATATTATGTTCTCTTCCCTTTCTTTCTTGATCTTATGTATTAATGAGAAAAATTTTTCCTGGAATTGTACCTTGTTTTTTCTCTCATATTGTGGACTTGAAATGGATGAGATAAAGTAATTACCTTATATTTTGATTTTCCTATGAAAATGATGTATATTTTCTTCCATTTTTTCATTTACAAGTGTTCTTGTAATAATTTGTTAAAACTTATAAATAAAATAATAAAAAAAAAAAAATATGGGTAAATGGAGGAATTAATGGTTGATGAGAGCCTCAATGAAAGGAAGAAAATTTAGAGTGGCAAGAAGGATTGGGATAGAAAGAAGATCGATAGGTGATGATTGGGTTTCTTAAGGTTTTATTTCCCCCCCCCCCCCCCCCTTTGGATTTAGTCCACTCCTTTCAGTGGTAGCTCAATATGAGTTAGATTCTGATACAATGGTCTATTTTCCTGCACCCCAGAGGGCTAGATTTGCTAATGTATTACTGCACTAACATTATTAAGGTACGCTCACAAACTGAGGGACCCTTTTACTAAGCTGTGCTAAAAAGTGGGCCGCATTATGACTAGCACGTGGGTTTCCCACGTGCTGACACCACTTTTAGTGCAGCTGTAAAATGGCCACATCTATGTGCTCAATTAAAGGCCACACTCTAATTTCCCAATTCGTGTGTGGTCATTAGCACAGGAGCCCTTACTAAGACCTATTTCATCGGTGGTAAGGGTAGGGTTACCATATTTTGTCCCCCAAAAAGGACACATGCCCCGCCCCCACCACACACAAACCCCGCCCCATTTCACACCCTCGCTCCGCCCCCTGTCACATACCCCATCGCCCCCCGCCCGTCACCCCCCTCTCCTTACTACTGCCCTGGTGGTCTAGTGACCTCTTCGGGGCAGGAAAGAGCCCCCTCTTTCCAGCCCGGAGCGTTGCTCTGCATGCGTCCTTCCTGTTCCTGATCCTCAGTGCCGATTCAAAATGGCCACCGAGAGTTGAAGTCTCGCGAGGTCACTTCAACTCTCGGCGGCCATTTTGAATCGGCGCCGAGGAACAGGAAGGATGCATGCAGGGCAGCGCTCCAGGCAGGAAAGAGGGGTCTCTTTCCTGCCCCGAAGGCGGAAGAGGTCACTAGACCACCAGGGCACTAGTAAGTAAGGGGAGGGGAGGCTAGCAATCTGCCCGTTTGTCCGGATTTCTGAACAAACGGGCAGGCTGGTGGGCGGGCTGTCCAGAAATCCGGACAAACGGGCAGATTGGCAAAACCCGCCCGGTTGCCCGGACATGTCCTCAACCACCTTCCTCCCTTATCCTTTTTATTGTCCACCTCGTTATATACTATATTTAGATGTTTTATCCATTTTGTGTTATCTTGTAAATTTGTTATATTATGTAAGCCGCATCAAGCCTGCTAACAAGTGGGAAAGCGCGGGTTATATATGTTACAATACAATACAATATAATATCAGCAACTGGCCGACTGAGTGTGATTTAAGCATTAGGAGTCCTTTTACAAAGCTGTGGTAAAAAGTGGCCTGTGGTAGTGCAGGGGGGGGGTGGGGTGTGCATTGAGCATGCGCCGGGACAGTTTTTCCCGCATCTGCAAAAAAGGGCTTTTTTTAATGGGAAGGGAAAAAGGCGTGCGGTAAAACTGAAACTGGCACACGCCCAAAACCAGCCTGAGCCCTTAATGCCACCCATTGACTTAGCAGTAAGGGCTCAAGCACTACACGCGCGGTGTCTGGAAACGACGCGCCAGGGAGGAAATACATAAATTAAATCGTCCAGGCGTTATGGGCACGTGCCAAATCTAAAATTACCACCGGGGGGGGGGGCACGGTAGCCTCTTGTTTAGGTGCGCACTGCACACGTGTAGCGTCTAACACAACTTAGTAAAAGGGCCCCTTAAAATGCTTTGAATATCAGTCTTCGCCATTTTTATATCAGCTTCTTTTAAAAAAAAAAGCTTATAACTTTCAGATATGCTTAATTACTTTATAAACATCCTTTCTCTAAAACAGATGTTTACCTACTGTCCTTTACCATATTAAGTATACATTAATAATGAAGTAAGATTTTTCTTTTTCCTCTGCAAACAATTGGTTTCTATTTTGAACTTCTCCCATCAAAAAATTTCAAGCACTAATGAGGTGAAATGCGGACTGCAACTGAAGACATTATTTGAATTGATCAACATAATGTAACCATCCAATGTAGTTATTTAATTACAATCAAATATGTCTTGGAAATCCAGCAAGTTAATTATGAGAACAGTCAGCTTGACTGTTACATAGCATGCAGGTAATTTGCTCAGTCCTTTGTTCCTCAGTTCTGATTAATGCCGCTATATTTTATTTGGAAATCCAATTTTGCCTTAGAAATTGATAGCAGCTAGTAGAGCAAGCAAGGCAGGACTTGGAGTTGATAGATAATTTCTCAGTTGTGCTCCTTGGCAACTCTGTCTTGACTTACTAGGTGGAAAACATGAGAATTAGAATTTGTCATGAGGGATGAGGGAATGCCCCCTCACTACCTCTCCACCCTCATCTCTCCCTACACTTCCTCCCAGGATCTCCGTTCACTAGGCAAATCTCTCCTAATTGTACCCTTCTCCTCCATCGCCAACTCCAGACTCCCTTCCTTTTATCTTGCCGCACCTTATGCCTGGAATAGAATCCCTGAGCCATTACGTCCATCCCTGGCCGCCTTCAAATCCGGGCTAAAGGCCTGCCTGTTTGATGTTGCTTTTAATTCCTAATTTGTCACCTGCTCGTAACCTTTATCTTGTCTTCCTCTCTTCAGTTGTCCCTTTTCTCTTATATCCTATCTGTCTTTCTTACCTTATACTACTACTTATCATTTCTAAAGCGCTACTAGACGTACACAGCGCTGTACACTTGAACATGAAGAGACAGTCCCTGCTCGACAGAGCTTATAATCTAATTAGGACAGACAAACAGGACAAACAAGAGATAAGAGAATATAAAAGTGAGGATGATAAAATAAGGGTTCTGAATAAGTGAATAAGGGTTAGGAGTTAAAAGCAGCATCAAAAAGGTGGGCTTTTAGCTTAGATTTGAAGACGGCCAGAGATGGAGCTTGACGTACCGGCTCAGGAAGTCTATTCCAGGCATAAGGTGCAGCAAGATAAAAGGAACGGAGTCTGGAGTTAGCAGTGGAGGAGAAGGGTTCAGATAAGAGAGATTTATTTACCCAGTGAATGGAGTTCCCGGGGAGGAATGGCCTGTCTGTCTTGATTCAGATTGTAAGCTCTTTTGAGCAGGGACTGTCTTTCTTCATGTTAAATTGTGAAGCGCTGCGTACGACTGGTAGCGCTATACAAATGATTTATAGTAGTAGGATGAATTATCTGCCTAGAACGCGTGATATGCAGAATATAAATATTGAATGCATGAAATGAGTAGATGCAGTTAACTAAGGGGCCCCTTTTACTAAAGTGTTGTAAGATTTTGCTTTTATTCCATGTAAGCTGCAGAAACTAGTTCAAGGTAAGTGTAAAGCTTGTCTGGTAAATGTAGGCTGTGAGAATTAAATAAGTAAGGGCACCTTTTACAAAGGTGCACTGAAAAATGGCTTGCGGTAGTGTAGGCGTGGGTTTTTTTTAGTGAGCCTGTAAAAAAGGGCCTTTTTTGCCCAAAATGGACGTGTGGCAAAACCAAAATTGCTGCGTGCCAAATGCCACTTGGCGCACGTCCGTTACGCGTGCCTGAAAAAAAAAAATTTTTCAGATGCGCGTATCGGATGTGTGCCAAAAATGAAATTACTGCAAGAGCCACATGGTAGTCAGGCAGTTACTCCATTATGGCGTGCGTTGGGCACACTTAGACGCATACACAGCTTAGTAAACGGGCCCCTAAATGCTGCAGTAGCATACCAACCCCCCCCCCCAACATAGCTCACCACCTTCCAATCCTCCCACACACATATCTGATCCCCCTGACACATCCTTGAGCATCTGATCACCCTGACAGCTCCTCCCCTCGACACACACATATACACATGTGATCACCTCAATCAATCTTCCCTTTCCAATCTACTATACTACTACTATAAATAATTTCTACAGCGCTACCAGTCGTACGCAGGGTTTCACAATTTAACATGAAGAAAAGACAGTCCCTGCTCAAAAGAGCTTACAATCTAAATCAGGACAGACAGACAGGACAAATAAGGGATAAGGGTAGGACAGACAGATAGGACATATGGGAAGGGTCTAATGAAGAGAGGAAGACAAGATTATTATTATTATTATTATTAGCATTTGTATAGCGCTACCAGACGCACGCAGCGCTGAACACCTGATACAAAGAGACAGTCCCTGCTCAAAAGAGCTTACAATCTAAATAATACAGACAAGACAGTTACGGGTCAGGGAAGTAATGGGAGCTAAAAAGCAGCAGTGAAAAGGTGGGTTTTCAGCATAGATTTGAAAACAGGTAGAGATGGAGCTAGACGTATAGGTCCAGGAAGTCTATTCCAGGCATAAGGTGCCGCGAGAGAAAAGGAGCGAAGCCTGGAGTTAGCAGTGGAGGAGAAGATAGCAGGGCAGGGAATGCGGCGGCACTGGAGACCGGTGCTGGACAAGGCTTCAGCTGGCAGGGGTTGGGGACCCCCACCAGCCAAGGTATTTGCTGCTGTGCTGCACCCCTGGTTTTAGCACATGGGGTTATCAGGCACTCTGGACACTTTTTAAGCATGGCTCTAAAATGGCCGAATATCAGTTTCTTCTATGAATATCCACTTGCTAATTTCCAAATTAGCCATTACCACTGAGCCCTTACCGCCTCTTATTTAGTAGGCTCACACGCTACTCGTGTAGTAAAATGGGCAGCGCTGGGCAATGTGCCTACGCTGCTTGATTGCCACTGGGAATGCCTACAAACGGTCACCTGCACTATTATTTTCTAGCACAGGAAATGGCACGCAACAAATCCGGAAGTACCGCAGGATGCCTGGGTACACCCGGTGGTAATGCTGCTTTTCGATGTGCCTTCATAAAAGGCAGTGGCGTTCCTAGGGGGGCTGACATCTGGGGCGGATCGCCGATGCACCCCGCCCCCCCCGGGTGCAGCGCCCCCGGATGCAGCGCAACCCCCCCCCCCCCGGCGAAAGGTCACCCCCCGCGAAAGAACCCCCCTGGGTGCATGCCGCTAGGGGGGTGCCGCGCGCGCCTGTCTTTCGTTCGTTCCATGCTCCCTCTGCCGCGTAACAGGAACGAAGGACAGGCGCGTGCGGCACCCCCCCCAGTGGCGTGCACCCGGGGCGAACCGCACCCACCGCCCTCCCCTAGGAACACCACTGATAAAAGGGCTCTTTAAGAAATTTTTTAAAAATAATTTATTTTATTTTTTATTTGTTGCATTTGTATCCCACATTTTCCCACCTATTTGCAGGCTCAGTGCGGCTTACAATTTTCCACCATGGCTTACGCCATTCCAGAATACAGATACAATTGGTATTATAAAGGAAGCATGGATGACATAATAAACAATCAGGTAAAAAGAGAAAATATTCAGATAGTATTATATATAGGGCGTGGATGACATAGTAATAGTAAACAATCCGGTTTAAGGAGAAAATATTCTAAATATTAAGTAAGTGATGGTGCATTACAGTTCCTATTATGACTCATTTTGGTACGTCTTGTTAAAGAGGTGAGTCTTCAGTGCTTTGCGGAAGTTAATTTGGTTGTGATCTATTTTCAGGTTAAATGGTAAAGCATTCCACAGCTGCGAACTCGTGTATGAAAAACTGGATGCATGTATTAATCTGTATTTTAAACCTTTACAGCTGGGGAAGTGAAGATTCAGGAATGTGCGTGCTGATCTTTTAGCATTCCTGGGTGGTAAATCAATAAGGTCTAACATGTAGGCCGGGGCATCTCCGTGAATTATTTTATGCACCAGTTTGCATACTTTGAACGTTATACGTATGACTAGTGTGCGTTGACAGGCAAACCTACGCAAATTTATTAAATGCTCTTTACAGTAAGCCTTTTTTTCCATGCTAAGCATGTGTTAGTTCTCAGGGGCCCTTTTACTAAGCGGTGATAAGCCCACCGCGGGCTTATCGCACGCCAGTCTGGAGCTACCACCGGCCCAACGCGGGTGCCGGAGGTAGTTGCATCCCCAGCATTCAGCAATTCTGGTGCTAGCGGAAATATTCAAAATATATTTCTGCAGGGGGGTTACCCTGCAATAATTGGGCAGCATTGCGTGCTACCCGGTTACCGCCGAGTTAGTGCGGTAGTCCTTACCGCCAGCTCCATGGGTGGCGGTAACTACTCCCCTCCCCCCCCCCACATGGCCACATAATAACAGCAATCTTTCCACATGGCCATGTCTTTTTTTGGCCTCTCTACCAACTGCGGTAAAAAAGGCATCAGCACACGCAGGGCCCTTTTTTTTTTTTTTTTACCAAAGACTAGTAAAAGGTCCCCTTAATGAAATTTAACAAAAGGGCCCCTAGGTTGGTTAAAATTTCATAGGATGGTGAAGATCTTTCTATTTTGATCGATTATTTACCACAAGTATTGACTCTTTGGGGCCCTTTTACTAAGCCGCGCAGGCACCTACGCACGTCGAACGCGCACCAATTTGGAGTTACCATCCAGCTACCATGTGGCCCTTCCGCAATTTCATTTGTGTGTCTGCTACGTGCGCTGGAAAATAATTTTTTATTTTCTGGCGCGTGGCAGAAACCGGGTGCTAATAGTCATTTTACACTCATAGACGATTACCACACGGTTAACACGTGAGACCTTACCGCTAAGTCAATGGCCGACCCAAAATGGACACACGCCAATTTTTATTTTGCCGCACGTCCATTTTCAGCAAAATTTTTAAAAAGGCCTTTTTACAGGCGCGCTGAAAAATGGATCTGTGCGTGCCCAAAACCCACACCTACACTAGTGCAGCCTATTTTTCGGCATGGCTTAGTAAAAGGGCCCCTTTGTCTTTACATACTTGTGACTGGGCATATTGTTTAGTGTAGGATATTGTTCTTGTTTAATAGACCAAGTGTTTTATATATATATTTTTTTTTGTTACATTTGTACCCTGCGCTTTCCCACTCATGGCAGGCTCAATGCGGCTTACATGGGGCAATGGAGGGTTAAGTGACTTGCCCAGAGTCACAAGGAGCTGCCTGTGCCAGGAATTGAACTCAGTTCCTCAGGACCAAAGTCCACCACCTTAACCACTAGGCCACCCCTCCACTCTATATGATAGCAAACTTCATAATAATCATGTAAATATAATAAATTTTAAGTCTGTGGTTTGAAATCAATGGGAGTCTTAGAAACGCTTGCAAAAAAAAACGTACACATATTTGATGATTTATAACTATTAACATTTTAATCTATAATTAAAAATACTCTAACTCACTGACAGATATATTTTGAAGAATAAATCTTCGGCTAGCTATTTTACTGACAGATAATAAATGTTTTGATTTCAAGAGTGCATGCAAAAAGCAATACAAAAGCAAATACAATCCGAAATCATTCAGAATCTGGTAATTTATTTCCTATGATATACACAGCAAGATATTTTGCTTGCATCAACATAATGTTGATGTGTACAAATGTTGCTTCGCCCCGACACTTCCTGTTGTGACTGGACAGCAGAGAAATGTTCGTTCTCTGAAATTCACTGGCCTTTGTTCGCTGAGTACCAATGAACCGTACTATTCAGCCATAATGAAAATGGAAAGGAAGCCTTTTGTTCTATCTAATTAATGCCAGCCATGACAAACATTAGTCTTAAGCTAAATGAAAGCCTATCAGGCTCATTTTTAAAAGAGAAGGACGCCCATCTTTCCACACAAATCGGGAGATGGGCGTCCTTCTCCCAGGGTCATCCAAATCGGTATAATCGAAAGCCAATTTTGGACATCACCAACTGCTTTCCATCACAGGGATGGCCTAAGTTCATATCGGAGGCGTAGCGAAGGCAGGACTTGGGCGTGCCTAACACTAGGAGGTCCTCGACCCATAATCAAAAGAAACAAGGACGTCCCTGACGAATACTTGGACAACTTTACCTGGTCATGTTTTACTTATGACCAAGGCACAAAAAGGTGCCCAAAATGACCAGATGACCACTGGAGAGAATTGGGGATGACCTTCCCTTATTCTCCCAGTGGTCACTAACCCCCTCTCATCCTCAAAAAAACATCTTTCAAAATATTGATTGCCAGCCTGTATGCCAGCCTCAGATGTCATACTCATGTCCATCACAGCAGTATGCAGGTCCCTGGAGCAGTTTTAGTGGGTGCAGTGCACTTCAGGCAGGCGGACCCAGGCCCATCCCCCCCTACCTGTTACGTTTGTGGAGGAAACAGCGAGCCCTCCAAAACCCACCACAAACCCACTGTACCCACATCTAGGTGCCCCCCTTCAGCTGTAAGGGCTATGGTAGTGGTGTACAGTTGTGGGTACTGGGTTTTAGGGAGGCTTTGGGGGGCTCAGCACACAAGGTAAGGGAGCTATGTTCCTGGGAGCAATTTCTGAAGTCCACTGCAGTGCCCCCTAGGGTGCCCAGCTGGTATTCTGGCATGTCAGGGGGACCAGTGCACTACAAATGCTGGAAACTTGGACGTCCCTTTCAATTATTCCCCTCCATGTAAACTGCTTTGATTATAGTTCTAAAAAAAAAAACACAGAAAGGTAGTATATTAACTCCTATTCCCCTTCCCCCTTTACACAGGTAAGTCCCAATTAAATCTAATCAGTGCCAATAATTGCTTGTTACTCTATTAAATTGCGTGCACAAATTGGGACTGTGCCTAAGGTTGTGGGCACAATTTTGTGACTTTTATAGAATCAGAGGTTTCTGTGCAAGAAAGCCCATATTTTAACACGTTTGCTTCCATCTGAAAATTGAATAAGGAGTTCTATAGCGAGAATTTGGATTTTAGTTTTACTACTCACCTTTTCCAAACCCAAGCACAGGATGAGTTACATATTCTGTTTAATAACATGAAATAAAATAAAAATTTTGCAGATACATCAATTCTATCTCTATACAATTCACGTGTCTGCATAGATTTACAATTCACGTATCTGCATAGATTTACAATCTAGTTGTACCTGAGGAAATGTATGGTAAAGTTACTTGCCCACGGTGTCAGTGAACATAAATGGCAGAAGCAATATTTGAACCCTAGCTCATAGCCTGCTTAAGAAAGACTAAGGAGGCTAGGGCTTTTTGTATGCAACTACATATGTTTTGCACTTTTCAGCTTGGAGCAGAGACGGCTGAGGGGAGACATGATAGAGGTATATAAAATAATGAGTGGAGTGGAACAGGTGGATGTGAAGCATCTGTTCACGCTTTCCAAAAATACTAGGACTAGGGGGCATGCGATGAAACTACAGTGTAGTAAATTTACAACAAATAGGAGAAAATGTTTCTTCACCCAACGTGTAATTAAACTCTGGAATTTGTTGCCGGAGAACGTAGTGAAGGCGGTTAGCTTGGCAGAGTTTAAAAAGGGGTTGGACGGTTTCCTTAAGGACAAGTCCATAGACCGCTACTAAATGGACTTGGGATAAATCCACAATTTCAGGAATAACTTGTATAAAATGTTTATACGTTTGGGTAGCTTGCCAGGTGCCCTTGACCTGGATTGGCCGCTGTCAGGGACAGGATGCTGGGCTAGATGGACCCTTGGTCTTTTCCCAGTATGGCATTACTTATGTACTTAACGCCTAACTGCAGTTACAGAAAACTAACCTCATGTCATCCTGTGGTTGCTGTTAGAAAAACTGCACTGCTTTAACATGAACAGTAATGCCGAAGAAAAGATAAGACAAAATCTGCATGTGGACTCACCGAACAGTGCATTAGTTCTTCTTGTTAATATCACACTTGAAGCTGAAGGAACGAACGTAAAATGGAAATGCTACCTGAACTGATCATTTCAGCATCGTTTAACGACACCGTTCTGTAGGTGCTTTGCCTTTATTGACAGCAAAAGCCTCTGTTCGCCTAAACGTGGGTCTTACAAAAAGCTTTGCTGGAGAAAACTTTGCTGACTTAGGCAAATAAAAATAATCAAACACACACTAAATGGAACAAAACAATCCAGCCCAGAGGTCTGACACATCTTGAAGAAAACGTGTAAACCCACTTCTTGTTCCTTTTTAGATTGACTCCCACTCAGCCTCATTTTTTCAATACGTGGGCCTTGTTATCCTTTTTTGGGATAATTGTAGTGCTATGAATATCTGGAATTGGGTGTGGGAAGCACACCGAGTGTACTCGGAGGCTGATGTCAGTTTGAAATAAGAACATAAAACCCGGCCTACAAATGTCACCACCTAGTCTTTTTCGAACCTCTTCAAAGACACCAAAGTGCCCCCACTCCTCAGGAATTCAGTGGGGAAAAGAGAACATAAGAAAATATAAGCCTGTAATCAGTATTAATTTCCTTTTGAAATTCTGATGGCTTTAAAAGGCAGATAAAATGCATATGTGCATTTCTGTAAATGAACCTTTGTAGACAAGAATGTGTACAGTGTGGGCTGTGTTAATAGAATATCTTTAGTGGCTGTGTATCCTACTTGCCTGTCATAGAACTTGGGTAGCAGTTCCAAATATCTTCCAGTGCATAGCTGATGAATATTTGTTCTATATTAATGGAGTGGAGGAGTGGCCTAGTGGTTAGGGTGGTGGACTTTGGTCCTGAGGAACTGAGTTCGATTCCCACTTCAGGCACAGGCAGCTCCTTGTGACTCTGGGCAAGTCACAACCCTCCATTGCCCCATGTAAGCCGCATTGAGCCTGCCATGAGTGGGAAAGCGCAGGGTACAAATATAACAAAAAATAGATACTATTGGAGATTCTACATGGAATGTTGCTACTATTGGACATTCTACATGGAATGTTGCTATTCCACCAGCAACATTCCATGTAGAAGGCTGTGCAGGCTTCTGCTTCTGTGAGTCTGACGTCCTGCAGGACGTCAGACTCACAGAAGCCTGCGTGGCCCTTGGCCGTATTGGTGATCTGCAAGTGCCGACTTCTACTTGCTAGTGGAATAGCAACATTCCCTGTACAATCTCAAATAGTAGCAACATTCCATGCAGAATCTCAAACAGGGAAAGGGAACTGGGACTTGATATACCGCCTTTCTGAGGTTTTTGCATATTCAGGTACTTATTTTGTACCAAGGCAATGGAGGGTTAAGTGACTTGCCCAGAGTCACAAGGAGCTGCAGTGGGAAGTGAACTCAGTATCCCAGGATCAAAGTCCACTGCACTAACCCCTAGGCTACTCCTCCACTCCAATTACCAGTGCTGATTGGCTTGTTAATTAAGCTGTACGCTATTTGGGTATGCAACCAAATTAGCACGCAGGGCCGTGCCGACACGGTAAGCGAGGTAAGCATGGCAGGAGGGCACCATCCTCTGGGGGGTGCCCCGACGCACCATGCTTACCTCGCCCTCTTCTCCCCAGATCCTTGTCCTTTTTTTTTTGTTTAAATGTACCTCTCCGGCGCGTGGCAGCATAGCGTTAGTGAGGAGGCGGCGCTCCCCCGCCCCGACGTGTCAGTATCTTCCCTTCGCTCGGATCCACCTTCTTCTGACGTCAGAAATGACATCAGAAGAAGGCGGGACACTGAGCGAAGGGAAGAAGACACGTCGGGGCGAGGGAGCGCCGCCTCCTTCTCACTAACGCTACGCTGCCGCGCGCCGGAGAGGTAAATTTAAACAAAAAGGAAAAGGATCTGGGGAAAAGAGGGCGGGTAGTGTAGCGATCGTTTTCGGGGGGGGGGGGGGGCACGCCGGCGGGGCCAACTGCAGGGGGCGAGGGCGGGGCCAACTGCAGGGGGGCGCCGGAGACCCTAGGCATGGCCCTGTTAGCACGCACAACTTAAGGCACCATATATAGATATTGGTATGTGCAAGTTGTGAATAGAGCTTCTGACATAACCCTATAGTATAAGAATCGTGTTTTACTATGAGTGGTGAAATAATGCAGGCTGATTCTTCTCAGTATACAAGTTAGAATCTAGTCATTGATTGCTTATAAGCAAATAATTTATTACAATTTGTGTCTTTATTTTATTAATTTCCATTCTGCTTTTTCCATTACATGCCTTGGTCCACTTTTCATTACATTGTATAATTTCCATGGCAGTCAATCCAATAAAACTAATCAAGAATGAGTCACGCTTAGATTTAAAGGAGTTTATTACCAGCAAATAAACTAGCTTTTATTCTCACTTCTGGATGTTCTATCAGAAAAGGTTAGACAGTTTAATGACCTCTGTTGTTAAGAAGATCAAATTTTAGAAAGAGCCAAAGACTAAATAGAATGTTTATAGTAAACTCTCTCATTTAGCTATTCCAGTATTATGGAGCCTATACAATAAACTGTTGCTATACTTTAAGGACCTGTTTGCATTCTACAAATAATGGGCTATGTAAGAAGGCCTTATCATGTACATTAAAATGAATCTATATTTGATCATAAGCACGCAAAAATATGGTAGCACCGATACACATCATAAGCAAATAAAGGTTTAGAAAGTTCAGGCTAAAATATCATAGCATTTTCGGCCTCCACACTGTTTAGCAAGCACCTGGAAAATGGCTGTTTCAAATTTACCTCAGACTAGTGTTAAGTACATAAGTATTGCCATACTGGGAAAGACCAAAGGTCCATCAAGCCCAGCATCCTGTTTCCAACAGTGCCCATTCCAGGTCACATATTCCTGGCAAGATCCAAAAAAAATGTCCAAAACATTTTATACTGCTTATCCCAGAAATAGTGGATTTTCCCCCATCCATTTAGAAATGGTCTATGGACTTTTCCTTTAGGAAGCTGTCCAAACCTTTTTTAAACTCCGCTAAGCTAACCGCCTTTACCACATTCTCTGGCAACGAATTCCAGAGTTTAATTACTACTACTACTACTACTACTTAACATTTCTAGAGCGCTACTAGGGTTACACGTTGAGTGAGGAAAAAGTTTCTCCAATTCGTTTTAAATTTACTACATTGTAGCTTCATCGCATGCCCCCTAGTCCTAGTATTTTTGGAAAGCATAAACAGACACTTCACATCTACCTGTTCAACTCCACTCATTATTTTATAGACCTCTATCATATCTCCTCTCAGCCGCCTTTTCTCCAAGCTGAAGAGCCCTAGCCACTTTAGCCTTTCCTCATAGGGAAGTCGTCCCATCCCCTTTATCATTTTCGTCGCTCTTCTCTGCACCTTTTCTAATTCCACTATATCTTTTTTGAGATGCGGCGACCAGAATTGAACACAATATTCGAGGTGCGGTCGCACCATGGAGCGATACAAAGGCATTATAACATCCTCATTTTTGTTTTCCATTCCTTTCCTAATAATACCTATCATTCTATTTGCTTTCTTAGCCGCAGCAGCATACTGAGCAGAAGGTTTCATAGTATCATCAACGACGACACCTAGATCCCTTTCTTGATCCGTGACTCCTAAGGTGGAACCTTGCATGACGTAGCTATAATTTGGGTTCCTCTTTCCCACATGCATCACTTTGCACTTGCTCACATTAAAAGTCATCTGCCATTTAGACGCCCAGTCTCCCAGTCTCGTAAGGTCCTCTTGTAATTTTTCACAATCCTCCCGAAATTTAACTTTGAAAAACTTTGTGTCATCAGCAAATTTAATTACCTCACTAGTTACTTCCATCTCTAGGTCATTTATAAATATGTTAAAAAGGAGCGTTTTTTTTTGGGGGGGGGGTATTTTTTGGGTGGGGGGGTTGGCATTTGTCACTCCATGCCATACCATAGTGACACTCGTGGCTCCATTCCAAGGACTTGGGTAACAGATATCATAATGCCTGCACCTTAAACAAAATATACTACTACTACTACTTAACATTTCTAAAGCGCTACTAGGGTTACGCAGCGCTGTACAATTTAACCTAGAAGGACAATCCCTTCTCAAAGAGCTTACAATGTAAAGGACACGTGAACAGTCAGACCGATAGGGGCAGACAAATTGGGGCAGTCTGGAATTCCTGAAAGGTAAGAGTTAGGTGCCGAACGCAGCATTGAAGAGGTGGGCTTTAAGCAAAGACTTGAAGATGGGCAGGGAGGGGAGCTACTGGAGCAAAACAGAACATGCCCCACCACCTGATAAAGCCCACCTCCCCTGATGACATCCCCCTAAGGGCCCCCACCATCTTCTTGGGCTTATGAGCCCAGTACCTAGTGGTCCAGTGGTCTTCAGGTAGGAGCAATCTCCAGTCACTCCTGTTCTGCTGGTACCATCTCCAAGAATGGTACCCCTAGCAGTAGTCTCGTGCTACTATCACTAGGAGTAATAATCCCCTAAAGAGGCAGAGCAAAATATAATTAATAATTCTCCACATAGCATTCAAAAACTCTGATTATTTGTATACAATGAAAAGTCATTACCTGTCGCATAATGCCACCAGTCTTACCAGACCAAATTTTCAAATGGTTAAAAATGTCGGCGGCATCTATCTTATTAAATACTACGTGCTGATCGCATATGCTAATTAAATCCCACCCATTTTTAGGGGATTAGTCCTTGATACAGCACTAGTAGCGAAACATTCATGTCGGACAATACGGCCCCTGACCAGCACCTTTTCAATTAAGGAAATTTCTTTACAAAGGTAAGTGAAACATTATTATTTGTTGAAGCTAAAGTTGAATACTGCATTACAAATTGCATTATGAGTATAAACACATTTAAGAAGCTTTAAGAAAATAATAGTATTGTTTGGCCGATGAGGAGATGGATGTTGTCATTCTCGATTGATTACAACACACAGGTTGTGGCTATCTTTGGGTGTCGGTCTTATGCCTCATTGAAACAGGTATAATCAACACTGTTCTATAATTTGGTGCCTAACTTTTGGGAATGTTCATGATCCACCTATGCCCCTCACATGTCCATATCCCCTTTTGTGTTATGCGCTGGAAAAGTTAGGCGCCAAGTTATTGAACAGTGTGCAGGTGAGATCTGTGCAAAACTTCAACCACCTTCAACCACCTTTCTTCACCCAACGCATAATTAAACTCTGGAATTCATTGCCGGAGAACGTGGTGAAGGCGGTTAGCTTAGCAGAGTTTAAAAAGGGGCTAGACGGTTTCCTAAAGGACAAGTCCATAAACCACTACTAAATGGACTTGGGAAAAATCCACAATTCCAGGAATAACAAGTATAGAATGTTTGTACGTTTGGGAAGCTTGCCAGGTGCCCTTGGCCTGGATTGGCTGCTGTCATGGACAGGATGCTGGGCTCGATGGACCCTTGGTCTTTTCCCAGTGTGGCATTACTTATGCACTTATGTACACCTTCAAAATCTGCACCTTGGTCCACAAGATTATCCACGATGTAGTCCCAGGATATATGGTCGTCATGATCGATCTCCCAACCAGAAACAGAACCAAAGCACCACGTACCTACTTGAATCTACTACTACTTAACATTTCTAAAGCGCTACTAGGGTTACGCAGCGCTGTAAAATTTAACATGGAAGGACAGTCCCTGCTCAAGGAGCTTACAATCATTACCCAAGCTGCAAAGGACTCAGATACAAACTAACTCATGCATGCAACTAGGCGATATTTCCCCCGTGGCTTCATTTTATGTGGGGCATTTTATACTATGATGGATTGTTTAAAAGCCTTTTGTGTTTCATACTAAAGTAGATGCAGTCTTAGAACTCAAGATTATTCTTGCTTGGAAAGTACTTTGGAAAATGCAAAATCAGTGTGGAAGACAGCAAGACTGGGTCCTGGGTGTGAAAGATCACTTTGTAAGCTTATCCATTGGGCCTTTTACAAGGGGCATCTCTAATGTTTAGTGCACACTAATAAAAATGCTAACGCACCTTTAAAGCCCCCCCAGTGAACTCTTTCTGCATGACAACCATTATGGTTTGAACTGGGTGGTGTTAAAGATTCCTGCTGCTGGTTTGTGATTTTACCACATGGAAATCATGGATAGGAAACCTTGTGGGAAAATAAATGAGGGGCCATATGAAAGTTTGCTCTTTTTTGTGCCCCACATGACAGATCAAGGCATTCTTGGTTCCCCCTTTTTACTGCCTGACCCTGCACTTTGGTGGCAAACTGGCCATTCATTTCAGATTGGGTGTGGTCTATAGTCTTTGGAGTGGAGGTATCAGCTGGTGTTTTTTAACAATAGTCCTTTTTGACATTAGCCTCATGGGTGTTTTCTTGTTGGAGTGGGGGAGGCAGTATTTAAGATTCATATGTGGGGCTTATTGCTGGCTCTGCTGTCTGCGGAGCGCGAGGCATCGGTTGTGCTGCTTTTTATTCCAGTCCAATGCTGTCATTTCTGAGGCCTGCAGGAGGTTTAGTTGTGGCAGTCGGTGAGGGAGGCAGGCAGAAGAGGTAGACCGGTTCTGTCCATTTCTACAGTGGTGATGGTGCATCGGGTCTATCAAGACTTGTCATTTGTCAGTTTACAGCAGTTTCTGAGACAGCCCTGGCCTGGCCTGCACCAGTTTTACAGCAGGCTTGACCCCTTGTGGTAGTACCATGAGACTACTGCTAGAGGCTGCCAGGACCAATTTGAACCTGGCACCAGCACGGGCAGGAGCAACTGGGGATCATTTCTGCCCCTTCCCTACTAGACTCTACAGGCCCAGGGTACATACGAGAGGATGTTTGGGGAGAGAAGTTGGGTAAAGGTGGCATTGGAAAAGGGTATATTGGGAGACATGTGGGAAGGAGAGTATCATGGCAGGCATCATAAGGGAGATATGTGCTGAGGGGGGGGGGGCACTCTTTGAATCAGGGTATATGTGATTGAGGGGTGCATTGAGAGGAAGGGGAACCTTAAATGTACATTAGCTGGCTCCTATAAGAAGTGACCCTAGAGCATCATGTTGGATTATTTGTAGTAAATAATTAGCAGATTTTAGTACACACAGCTTCAGCTTTAGAAATGTTAATTTCTTTCTTCATCTCTCTCTCATTCACCCCAGAATAATTCACTGCTGAGTCACTTTAAAGTTGAAGTAACAAAACATCTGTTTACTCACAGTTTGTAGTTAGATTATAATCAGACAGGCTTATATATACATATTACTATACATTTGTCTTATCAGCTCCTTCCATGTGCTTAGATGGTAATGGATGCTCACACCACCATAGATCCTCTCAGGTTAGGAGAGATCATGAGCTCCATGTGCTCCATGTGCTGCATGTGCTGTGTCTGCTGTATCTAACCCCCACAGGAAGTTGCATAGCTGTGTGACCTCTCTAAGTAATTCACATCAGAGGTCACAGAGTAATCACAGAGAAATAATAGGTGACAGGCAATGCATGTAAAATACAATTACATTCCAACAAACCCCTTCTCATGCATAACTGTCATGCAATTATTTATTCATACAAAGTCCAAGCTTTATACGCAGATTCACAAAATGTTCTCTGGGTAACGGTTTGGTCATGATGTCAGCTGTCATCTCACTGGTGTGACAATAGTGTAGACTGATGACCCCTTCTTTCGCCAACTCTCGCACGTTGTGGTATTTCGTTGCGATGTGCTTGGTGCGTGACTGAACCTTGTCATTCTGTGACAGTCGGATGCAGCTCTGATTATCTTCCATTATCTGGATTGGTCTCTTTTCAGCTATTCCAAAATCCAGCAAAAGTTTTTCAATCCACATCAGTTCTCTGCACGCTTCCGATACGGCCACGTATTCAGCTTCTGTAGAAGACAAACTCACAATACTTTGTTTATGACTGGCCCATGAAATTTGTACATTTCCATACATAAACACATATCCACTTGTGGATTTATAATCAGAATGATCCCCTGCCCAATCTGAATCACAGTAACATATTAGTTTTGGATTACTATTGGCTGAAATCTTTAATTTACAATCAATGGTACCCTTTAAATACCTTACCATCCTTTTAACTGCAGTCCAATCTGATTTGGTAGGTGAGCTGACCCTTCTGCTCAAAATTCCTACTGCATTTGCTATATCAGCCCTGTATGTGGTAGCTAGATATAAAAGCTTACCTATGGCTGATCTATATTGGATGTTATCTGGTAAAGGTTCTCTTACTGTTTCATCCTTCAGAAAATCAGTGATCATGGGAGTGCTTACAACTTGGGCATCTTGCATACCTAAACTTTCAATAAGCTCATTTATTTTCTGCTTCTGGCTTAGAAGATAAGAACCATCATTTTGTTTCTCAATTTCTATACCAAGATAGTATGACACATTACCAAGTTCTTTTATCTCAACATTGAGGTTTAAACATTTTACAATGTCCTTGTACTCTTGCTCACTTTTGCTTGCAATGAGCAGATCATCAACAAAAGCTAAAATGTATGCATATTGTCCATTTGTGCACCTAGTGTACAAGCATTTATCTGCTTCACCTTGCTTAAATCCTAAATTTGTCAATATTTCATGCAATTTTTCATTCCAACATTTTGCACCTTGCTTTAATCCATAAAGACCTATGTTTAATTTACACACTAGCTGTCTTTGTTTTGTATTTATGAAACCTGTTGGTTGTTCCATGTACAAGTCTTCAGTTATATCTCCGTGAAGAAACGCTGTTTTCACATCAATGTGGTTGACTTGCATGCCTTTTGAGACTGCAATGCTCAGAAGTGTTCTGATTGTCGTGTGTTTCACTACAGGTGCAAACACTTCATCAAAATCTTCTCCATATTTTTGAAGATATCCCTTTGCGACTAATCTGGCTTTATACCTTTCCACTTTTCCTTGTGCATTCCTTTTTAAATTGAATACCCATTTGCATCCTATAGCTTTCTTGCCAGGAGGTAATTTTGTAAGAATCCAAGTATTATTTTTATCCAATGCATCAATTTCTTCTTGTGCAGCTTTATGCCATTCAGCAGCTTCTTCTGCTGGCATTTTCTCAATCTCATCCCATGTTAAGGGCTCTTGAGCTTCTGCTGACTTTGTTAGGTAAGACAGTCTTGGGGGTGGAACACCTTTGTTTTCCCTGGATGAGCGTCTGACAACAGGTTGGTCTGACCTTTCTGCATCCTCTATATCTGAGAGTCCTTCTCCAATTGATTCCCCTTCTCCAACTGTACTGTCTTCTTCAATGATCCTTTCTGTGTCTGCTTCCTCTGCCTGTTCCTCGTTAGATACAGATGAGTTGCTTTCAGACATCTGCCTTGGTATGGCATTTATATACACTGGCATGTCTATTATGGTTCTAGTTTCATATTCTGGATGATAAGGCTCATCTGGGATAATCCAGCCTTTATCAACCCTTTTGTTTTCATCAAAATATGTAACATGTCTTATGCCAACAATGCCAGTTTTCAGATTCAAAATTCTATATCCTTTGTGTCCTGGAGCATAGCCAACTAAAATGCCCCTTTCTGTTGTGGAATCCAGCTTATGCCTTCTTTGCTTTGGTTCATGAGCATATGCTGTACTTCCAAATGTTCTTATGTGTGACAGGTTTGGCTTCCTACCATGCCATGTCTCATGTGGTGTGCGCTCAGCGCCTTTAGTTGGCATTCTGTTTTGTAGGTACACTGCTGTGAGAATGGCTTCCCCCCATAGTCTTTTAGGGAGATTGCTATCTGACAGCATACATCTGGTCATTTCCACAAGTGACCTAAATTTTCTCTCTGCAACAGAATTTTGCTCTGGTGTATAAGCTACTGTTGTGATATGCTGAATGCCTTCTTGTTCTAGAAATGTGCGCATGCTTTGTGAAGTGAACTCACCACCATTGTCGGTCTGAAGAACCTTTGGTTTTCTTTCAAATTTATTGCTCACCATGGCTACGTATTTCTTCAGCATGTCTGTGACTTGACTTTTTTCTTTCAGCAAATAGGCCACACAGTATCTAGAGAAATCATCCAAGAATATTAGCACAAATCTGTTATTTCCCAATGATGGGATATTAAACGGTCCACATAAGTCACTGTGTATTAAGTCCAGCACTTTATTACTCCTATTTCCTGTGTATGCAGGAAATGAGGGTCTCACACCTTTTTGAGTAACACAGTCTATGCATTTCTCAATTTTACCAGTATCTGCACTTATCTGAATGCCGGTGGCCAGTTGCTTACTGTAAAGATCCTGGATCACCTTAAAATCACGATGTCCCAGGCGGCGATGCCAGATTTCCAGACTACATTTACCATCATTCTTCCTTACTTGCGCCATATGTGAGGCTTCACCTGAAATGTTCAGCTTATAAACATCATTATGCATAAAAGCTTCAGCATACACTTCATCATTTTAGAGATTGTGCACTTACTGTTTTCAAAATGAATCACAAATCCCTTCTTATCTAATGTAGATACACTAAGCATATTGCAAACTGCTTGGGGAATATACAAGACATCACTTACAGGAATTTCTTTAACTTCATTAGACACTTTGCATTTTAAGAATCCAATACCTTTTGCTTGGATCTTAGCAGTCCCTGCGTTTGCAGTTTTAAGAATACCTTCCTCTGGACACATTTCCTGAAAGAAATCCTTACAATTGGTTAAATGGCATGTGCTCCCTGAATCCAAAATCCAAGTACTTTCATTTGAATTATTATTTACCATAGTCAAAGATTTTTCTGCCATTAGAAAGCCCTTGTGTTTATCTTTGTCCTTCATACATTTCCTGGTTTGAAAATTCTTTAGTTCCATTGGCTTAGGTGAGCTAGAGGGAGTGTTTTGTGTTTCCTTACACCATTTAGATACATGTCCCTCCTTTCCACATGAGTAGCAAATCAGCTTGCCCTTGGGTGGAGTTTTCCCATAGCTCCGCCTTCCTCTGTTCTTTGCCAAGAAATTTGTTTCATTTCTCTCTGACTTGCTTTGAGAACACATCTCCTCAGAATCATTTATTATGCATTCCTGCCTTAGTTTTGATGTTGCCTGTTCAAAAGATTGCCCTTCAATGGCCTCATTTACAGACCTAAAAACATCAAACTTCTTTGATAGTGAGGTAAAAAGAAATGCTCTTTTCAATGCATCACACATGGGAATTCCAGAAAGTTCTAGCTTTTGAAATGAAGACATAAGATGCATAATGTGATCATTACATTTACTTTTATCCCTTAATTTGGTTTCATTCAACTCTGCCAACCAAATTGGTTGCTGCTTTGCATATGTAGTTGCATACATAGTTCTCAGTTTATATAAAATGTCCTTTGGTGTATCTTTTCCCTCCACTAATATGGCTTGTTTCTCTGAGAGAGCTTCCAAAAGCATGCACTTCACATAATAGTTTGCATTGTCCCATTCAGCCATATTTTCAGCTGTTCTGTCTTGGTCTAAGCATATATTTAATCCTTTTGCTCGAAGGAGACATATGAATCTTAGTTCCCATTGCTGATAATTAAACTCAGTTAATTTAGGCACCTTGAGAGAATAGAAAAATGGTGAATTTCTTCCCTCAGCCATTTTCTTAGCCTTCTGTCTGCTGTGTGGGGGGAGAGAGAGACAGACTGAATCTTTCCTTTAAAACTTAAGAGAAAAATGTGGCCTTTTTTTCTGCCTGGTAATATTTCTCTTCTTTTTCAATTCCTGGACCCTGGGCCCATAACCCTTTTGTTGGATTATTTGTAGTAAATAATTAGCAGATTTTAGTACACACAGCTTCAGCTTTAGAAATGTTAATTTCTTTCTTCATCTCTCTCTCATTCACCCCAGAATAATTCACTGCTGAGTCACTTTAAAGTTGAAGTAACAAAACATCTGTTTACTCACAGTTTGTAGTTAGATTATAATCAGACAGGCTTATATATACATATTACTATACATTTGTCTTATCAGCTCCTTCCATGTGCTTAGATGGTAATGGATGCTCACACCACCATAGATCCTCTCAGGTTAGGAGAGATCATGAGCTCCATGTGCTCCATGTGCTGCATGTGCTGTGTCTGCTGTATCTAACCCCCACAGGAAGTTGCATAGCTGTGTGACCTCTCTAAGTAATTCACATCAGAGGTCACAGAGTAATCACAGAGAAATAATAGGTGACAGGCAATGCATGTAAAATACAATTACATTCCAACACATCAGACCACGGCTTAGTGGCCCAGTACCCCCGCCCAGGAATAACATCATTCAATGTACATAGTAGTGATGTGCTTTGCATGCATTTTCCATGCTTTGGATCTCATTACTGTGTATCCTGTGGTAAAATAAATTAGTGTGCATTATGGTAATATAATGCACATTGTTATATTTTAACCTGGGTTAAGGGGAAAATACTACTACTTATCATTTCTATAGCGCTACAAGGCATACGCAGCGCTGTACACCATACATGAAAAAGACAGTCCCTGCTCAAAGAGCTCACAATCTAAATATGGAATGTTGCTAGTGGAATAGCAACATTCCATGTACAATCTCCAATAGTAGCAACATTCCAGAATCTCAAATAGTAACAACATCCCATGTTCCACTGCACTAACCACTAGACTACTCCTCCACTACCAACATTCCATGTAGAAGCCTGCCCTTGCAGATGAGCAATGCGGCCGTGCAGGCTTCTGTTTCTGTGAGTCTGACGTCCTGCACGTACATGCAGGACGTCAGACTCACAGAAACAGAAGCCTGCGCGGCCTCATTGCTGATCTGAAAGGGCAGGCTTCTACATTATTACCACTACTACTTATCATTTCTATAGCGCTACAAGGCATACGCAGCGCTGTACACCATACACAAAAAAGACAGTCCCTGCTCAAAGAGCTTACAATCTAGATAAGACAGGTAAACAGACAGAACAATTAAGGGTAAGGGAATAAAGAGGTGAGGATAAAGGACAGGGCGAGTGAGTTAGGAGTCAAAAGCAGTGGTAAAGAGGTGGGTTTTGAGTTTGGACTTGAAAACGGCTAAAGACGTTTTTTTTAAAATAACACACAATATGACCGTACTGCACCTTAATAAATACCCTCCTGATACATATATTATTTTGAAATAAGGTCACTGTAAGTGCCAGCACTTCTAAGTGGAAACTGCTAAGTGATGCCGCCCTTTTTCTTTACTTATACTTTTTGCAAAATCGCTGCGTCCACTGTATGCAGGCGTTCTTATATGTGGTTTACAAAAGGCTCTGCCTTGAGCAGAACCTTTGGTGGAATACCGGGCAAATGCGAATGCCAGGTTGAGCCCCCTAAGCAAAACAAGGCTTTTAGTATCTCTGAGCAGTGATATGATCAGTGAGGAATACTGCTAGAGACTGTTTTATATGGTTTCCTCAGGACACTAGATTGATGCCTACACTGATGTGTTTATTGTGTTTCTGAGTGACAGTTTGGCCTGGGCAGATGGTCTTGTCAGTGGCTGATCAATGCCATCAAGAAAGATTTAGCTACACTTGTCTTGTGGCTACTGTAGACCTTAATTCACTGACTTAGTCTAGTTTGAAGGCTGAAATGGAGGCACATTCATTGCAGAACTGAGGCTTTATGAAGGTAAAAATCAAATTGATAATTGGCTGCATTCCCAAAACAATCATCGCATCTACCAATATTGGGTTTAGGATATTTCTGGATATTTTTATCACCTCATTACTGTCCATATTTTGAGTGATGAAATTTTGTTTAATTAATAGCTGCCTGTTAGAATGCAAGTCTCAGCAATGAGTCTCAGTCACTTACTGGGACCCTGCTGTGTTTGAGGGATACCCTGAGGCCCAGATGCACTAAACTTAAGGAGCCTCTAATGAGCCAATAACGAGGCATTAACGAGCAAGTAGTAAACCTTAGCATGCACCAAATGCCATTTCCCGATCACGGTAGCAGCTAATGAAAACGGAATGCAAATCACTATAATGAGCTGCACTACCATTGCAAGGCTATTATAATGATATGCACTAACGTTTACCGATTCCCCTTACGGTGGAAACCCTAACGTGAGGTCTGCACCTCTCGTTAGGCAGGGGCTGCCGTCGGAAAGCAAAAAAAAAACCAAGCTGCGCCTGTCTGTGTCTAACATTGACGTCCTTCAAGGACGTCCCTGATGAGCACTGCTTTCTTTTTTCCCTTCCGACGCCCCCCCCCGCCCGAGGCCACCACTCCCCCTCCCTTGAAATGACAGGTTCCCCGCCATCCTCTGCACCCCTGTGGCCCTGCCCCCCGCCACCCCCCCTGAGGTTGTCACCGCCGCTCCCCCTCCACCTGCCCCCCTCCGTCTGCCACCAGGCCCTCACAGCGCCTCTCATCCCCGTGTGAAGGCGCTGCACTGGCCGCAGCAGGCAACAGCTGATCTCTTGGCTTCGGGACTTCCCTTCTTTCCTCCTTGGCCCGCCCTCGTCTGACGTAAGTTAGCTACGTCATTACATGTTTGGGTAAGTTTTTCCTGGCTGATTCAGGCAACACAGGAACACACTGGGAGCTGTTAGTTGGACTGGGTACAGCTGTACCTGGTGAGAATCTCCTGCAGAGCTGTAGTTGGGCCTGGACGAGAATGATGTTTGACCAACTAATCTCACCAAAATATGATGGTAGGGGTAGTACACCTTATTCGGATGTGGTGGATGAGCAACTAGGATAAAGGGGAGGGGGGTTATTTAATTGAATTGACTCAGATGCTGTCACATGCATAAATAATGCTAATAAAGCTGCATCCCTTGATATTAATGCCTGCTTCCGTTCACTATGTAAGTATTATTTTATGATAATATAAACCATTTAGAGTTTCCATGATATCACGGTATCTAAGAAGCATAAATACATAAAATCCATATTTATTTCTAGTAGCTATCTTATATAGAAGATGAAGGCTGGATAGTTCTGACTGCTCACATTAAGGCAATAGTGTATGTTTGTTTATTGGCTTTACAACTCTTC
The DNA here is from genome assembly GCF_901765095.1 of Microcaecilia unicolor. Lineage (NCBI taxonomy): Eukaryota > Metazoa > Chordata > Amphibia > Gymnophiona > Siphonopidae > Microcaecilia > Microcaecilia unicolor. Next base: position 38,058,710 of record NC_044033.1, on the reverse strand, counting down.
ATTCTGCTAAATAGCCCTGAATATTTGGCTGCAGCTGTGCTTTAGTAGTTTAAAGATCCCTTCTGTGCCCAGTTTTCTACTTCACAAATGAGTGCTTGCCACCATGAAATGCAATTTGGTTTTTAAATGCATCACGATTATTCTAATATTCAGGCCCTCGAAGATAAAGGGGATGGAACTCCTCTCATATGAGGAAAGGCTAAAGAGGTTAGGGCTCTTCAGCTTGGAAAAGAGACTGATGAGAGGAGATATGATTGAAGTCCACAAAATCGATTTTTTAGTCATTCCAAAAGTACAAAAACTAGGGGACACTCGAGGAAGTTACATGGAAATACTTTTAAAACAAATAGGAGGAAATCTTTTTTCACTCCCTCCCCCCCCACAAACACACATACATATATGTAAGAACAGCTTTCTAAGGATCCCTTTTACTGAGCCTCATAAGCGTCTACATATGCCCAACGTGCGCCAAAATGAAGTTACCGCCCGACTACCACGTGGGTCTTGTGGTAATTTCATTTTTGGCGCGCATCCGATACGCACGTCTGAAAAATATTTTTATTTTCGGACACACGCCAAGTGGCATTTGAGATGTGTAGGCCATTACCACCCGATTACCGCGTGAGACTTTACCGCTAGGTCAATGGCTGGTGGTAAGGTCTCGGGCCCAAAATGGACGCGCAGCAATTTTCATTTTGCCGCATGTCTATAAGTAATGCCACACTGGGAAAGACCAAGGGTCCATCGAGCCCAGCATCCTGTCCACGACAGCGGCCAATCCAGGCCAAGGGCACCTGGAAGCTTCCCAAACTTACAAACATAAGGCATTTTTTTACAGGTGCCCTAAAATTGCTGCTCCTCCTGTGGAGGGTCCTGCATAGGTGCCCCTCCCCCAAAGCCTCTGATCCCTCCATGCAGCATCAACTCCTTTTGTGGCAACATCCACCTCCCCCCTCGACTGAGCAACAATCAACACCTTGATAATGTGCTAGGAATTCCTCCCCCCCCCCCCCCAATAAGCAGAATGGTTATGCTGGTTTGGGGTTTGATGCTGAAGGGAATTGGACGCCTTGGAGAGACAAGATGTTGAGATGTTAGGAGATGATTGTGTGTGGGGGGAACAGATGTAGAGGCTGTTTTGGCATTGGGCGTGCCTTCTTCAGTGCCAAAACAGGGTGCCTTGTTGAATCTTCTTTTAATAAAGAGTACTTAAAATATTGGACATCTCCGGTCTGCTTTCTGAAGAGCCTGGTTCTTTTCCCACTCCTTTGTCTGCTCCTGTGATTTTCGTGGGATACTGCCATTCTTTTCCACCTTGGTAGTTCTGCAACTCCAAACATTGCAAATCTTTATCAAAACCACGAATGGTTATGTGAACAAGCAATTCTAGCTCCAAAAAACTTAAACGTCAATGAAGTGAACAACAGAATCCAAGAAGTACTACCAGGTGAAATTAAAGAGTATTTGTCCATTGACACAATGCAAGGTATTGATGACATTGTAAATTATCCGGTTGAATTTCTAAATTCACTCGATCTACCAGGAATGCCACCACATCAACTATACTTAAAAATTGGTTCGCCAATCATACTGCTATGAAATCTAAATGATTCAAAGCCATGTAATGGCACGCATTTAACTCTTAAAACTCTAATGTTACACGTTATTGAAGCTACAGTCTTGACAGGTTGTGCCAAAGGACAGCACGTTTTTATACCTAAAATTCCTCTTATTGTATCTATCAGATACAGTTCAAAAGACTACAGTTTCCAGTTCAACTAGCCTTTGCAATGTCAATAAATAAGGCACGTACCTCCAGATTCTGTATATGGTGACTAAAGTTGCTAATTTGCACACACAGTGATAATTGTTAGTGGCCAATTATCGGCGCTGATTGGATTGTTAAATTGTTAACAATTGGCCACTAACAATCAATTATCGGCACTGATTGGCACTAATTAGAATTTACACACTCAACTTTCTAAACGTGTTCTGTAAACAGGTGTGCATAAATTCTAACATGCTGATCTCATAAGTGGGTGTGGCCATGGGAGGGGCATAGGCAGGTCATGGGCATTTCTAAAAAGTATGCGTATTGTTATAGAATACGCGCAATCTGTGCCTAAGTTAGGTGCGGGCATTTACACCAGGTTTTTAGCTTGCGGAAATGGTCAAGCCTAAATGTTAGTCATAGGGATGGGTGCTATGTGTATTCTATAAAACACGCCAAACTTTTTTAAACGCGGGTTTTTTCAGTGCCGATTTTTTGGTGCTGTATATTGAATTTTGTCCATACTGCCACAATGAGTTATAAAATGACTCCCTTTGTGTATAATCTCCTTGGGATTGTTTTAATATAGGATGTTAAGCCCTTACTGCACAGTCAGCTTGCACTAACAGTCCACCACAGAACATGTTAAAGCGTTTTGTGGTAATTCGCCCAGTGGTGTAGGAAGGGGGGGCGGTGGGGCGGTCCACCCCAGGTGCACACCTCAGGGGGGGTGTCATTTCCGTTGGTTCCTTGCTTCCTCTGCCCTGGAACATGTTACTTCCTGTTCCGGGGCAGAGAGAGCAAGGAACCAATGGAGCCGACGCAGCTCCCAGTGACGTGGACTCAGGGGCGGATCGGCCGTCCCGCCCGCCGCTCGCTTCTAAAGTAAGTAAGAATGCGCTCCGGGGGGGAGGGTGCGCGCCGGAGGGGGGGTGCGCGCCGAGGGGGGATGCCGTGCTGCACCTGGGGGGGGGTGCACAGTGGCGACCCGCCCCGGGTGTCAGCCGCCCTCGCTACGACACTGAATTCGCCTGTTTGTGCTAACCTGAGCATTATCTATATTTAACAATATTTTTAGTAGGGGGCATGTCATGCATGGGTGGAGAGTGGGCGTACCCGTGTTATTTGGTTAGTGCATTATGATTAGTGCTTGCTAACCGGATAACGCAGAGTCGATACAGGAGAACTTAGCACCTCCTTAATAGGAGATGGTACGTGCTTCCTCGTTAATTCTTTACAGGTACCACACGCTAAAGAGAACATTAGCACATGACCTGCACTTAAAAGAAAAAAAAGCCCTGAAAAATGCCATGTTCAATCTGGATTTAATGTGTGGGAAGGTCTTGTGTTAAACCCAGATTTTACCACACCTTAGTAAAACAACTCCTTTCTGTTTTTTGATTAAAACAGAGCCATGGGAAGTTCAGCAAGTATTTATTCCTGTAGGAAAGGATGGTACTATGAATCCCGCAGTGTGCTCAACTCCAATAGAAAAACAATAAACTTGTCTGAAAGGAGTTTGGAGCTTTTAAACTTTGCTATTAACAGTCAGTTTAGATATTTTTCAAGCGCTGTTACCTTGGCTGGTAGACCGCTCTTAGGTTTGTGATTAGAAATTGATTCTTTTTCTCTCTACTAGATGCCTGTGCTTTAGAGGGTTGGATTATTACTACAAATCCTTAATCAAATGAGCCAAAGGCTTAATTTGATACTACTGTCTTTCCACTTTATATCTCAAAATGGAATAGACTGAAAACCCTGTATTCCAAGATTCGGTTTTAACTGAGGCTATAAAACTGGCTATCAGAATATCCATAACGGGGGTAATTTTCAAAAGCTTTTTGAGTATAAACTGTGTTTTATATTGTAATGGGCCCCTTGGTCGTGTTGCCTCAATGAAGTCTTGTTAGGGTCTTTTCTTGTTTTCTTGGGAAAACTGCTGAACAGCAACACATAATTGAATGGGGCTGGCCATCTATAAGGGCGGCCATCTCTAAGGCTGTCCCCATAAAGCGGCATACCCAACCGTATTATCGAAACAAGATGGCCGGCCATCTTTCTTTTTGATAATATGGTCGGGGACGGCCAAATCTCAACATTTGGCCTGCCCTTAGAGATCGCCGGCGTTAGAGATGGTCGCCATTGTTTTTTTGCCGATAATGGAAACTAATGGCGGCCATCTCAAACCCAGCCAAATCCAAGCCATTTGGTCGTGGGAGGAGCCAGCATTTATAGTGCACTGGTCCCCCTCACATGCCAGGACACCAACCGGGCACCCTAGGGGGCACTGCAGTGGACTTCACAAATTGATCCCAGCTGCATAGCTCCCTTACCTTTTGTGCTGAGCCCCCCAACCCCCCCAACCCACTCCCCACAACTGTACAGCACTACCATAGCCCTTAAAGGGTAACGGGGGGCACCTACATGTGGGTACAGTGGGTTTGTGGTGGGTTTCGGAGGGCTCCCATTTACCACCACAAGTGTAACAGGTGGGGGGGATGGGCCTAGGTCCGCCTGCCTGAAGTGCACTGCAGTACCCACTAAAAACTGCTCCAGGGACCTGCATAGTGCTGTGATGGAGCTGAGTATGACATTTGAGGCTGGCACAACAATGTTTGCCCCGCCCCATCCTTTGCCCCCCCCCAAATGAAACAGTCAAACTATGCCCATGTATATAGCTACTACTGAAAATCTAAAAAAAAAAATATATATATATATATATATAATTTTTTTTTGGTCAAAGTTGTGCATGAAAAGTTGGGAGTATGTCCCATTTGCATTCTCAATTTAATTAGTGTAACAAGCCAATTAGCACCAATAATTGGGTGCTATCAATGTTATTTGGATTTACACATGCATCTTGCTAAGTATTATTCTATAAAGATGCGCTTGTAAGGCGTGGCTAAGGGAAGGACATCGGCAGGTCGGGGCATTCACTAAAGATGCGTGCACTATTTTAGGATTCTGGAGATCTGTGCCTAATTTACGCACGACGATTTACACCAGGTTTCAGTTGGTGTAAATCCTCATGCCCAGAGTTGGGCACGGATCCCAGCACTATCCCTTGGATTCTATATATCACGCCTAGCGTTCCACGCTGAAATCCAAGTGCATTCTATAACAATGCACATAACTTAATTGGCTTAACAAGCTAATCAGCATTGATAACAGCACTTAACAAGCAATAAAGAACACTAATTGACAAAAATTAGAATTTATGCACACAACTCACTAAGTATAGGGGTGTGATTATGGACAGGGAGATGGGTGTTTCTTGAGCATTCCAAAATTTACGTGTGTAGTTATAGAATAGGCCATATGCACAGGGATTTACACCATGTTTTTCTTACATGGAATGCCCTAAACCCACCCTCATTCCACCCCTGAAAGGCCCCCAATATGCCCCCTTGTGACTTGGACGCACTGCAGATGAGCTGCATAGATAAACATCTGCAAAATTGAGTTTAAAAATACCAATTTGGACGTTTTGAGAAGTAAAACATCCAAATGCTGCTTTATGACACTTTTTGGATGTTTTCTTCTTTCGAAAATGAGCCTTTTACAGCTATAGATGCTAAAACCTTTTGTTTCAATAGTAGTAGTGTTTCTTTTGGAGGGGGTTTGTTTTTTGCAGTCTTTCTTGTTACAAATAAAGGGCCTGTTTTATTAAGATACGTGCTAATATTTAGGGTGAGCTAAAAACGCTATTGTTCCTTAGTTAAAGTCCCCCCCCCCCCCCCCCCAAAGTTTATAAGCAAATGGGAGAAAACCAACAAAACATTGGGATTGATTAATGTGACATATCTGGCTTTCTTTTCACATCTGTCTCAGCAGCCAGTCATAGAGAGCAGTTTCATACACAGTAAATTAAATTTAAATTACACAGTCTTGGCTAGAAAATTGCTCAGTTAATCTTGCCCCTAAAATGATATTTGATTTTTTTCCACATGGGCTGTTTGCTGATTTTTCATACCCTGCTGGATTCTGCCAGCACCTTCGAGGGTCTCGATTATTTTATTTTGCATTTTTTTTAAAATGCGAAATCTTGGAGAAGTAATATCAGTTTTAGTCAAATCAGTTACGGTGTAGGAATTCAGTATGCTTTAAAATATGACCATATTTCTTCTTAGAAAGAACACATTTATTGGTCTAGTGCTTCAGAAGAGAGGCAAGCGCTGTGCTCTCTGCCTTAAAAAAAAAGCCAAAGTTCTATTCTTGTTTTAGATTTTCTAGTACTGGCTGGGTTGGCACTGCTATGAAGTCAATAAATTTGATTTTTTTTGTTACATTTGTACCCTGCGCTTTCCCCCTTGTGCCAGGCTCAATGTGGCTTACATATTGTATATAGGTACTTATTTGTACCTGGGGCAATGGAAGGTTAAGTGACTTGCCCAGAGTCACAAGGAGCTGCCTGTGCCTGAAGTGGGAATCAAACTCAGTTCCTCAGGACCAAAGTCCACCACCCTAACCACTAGGCCACTCCTCCACTGTTGCTACTACTTGAGATTCTACATGGAATGTTGCTATTCCAACATTCCATGTAGAAGTCGGCCCTTGCAGATCACCAATGTGGCCGCGCAGGCTTCTGCTTCTGTGAGTCTGACGTCCTGCACGTACATGCAGGACGTCAGACTCACAGAAACAGAAGCCTGCACAGCCTTCTACATGGAATGTTGCTAGTGGAATAGCAACATTCCATGTAGAATGTCCAATAGTAGCAACAGAATCTCAACAGTAGCAACATTCCATGTAGAATCTCCAATAGTAGCAACATTCCATGTAGAATCTCCAATAGTATCTATTTTATTTTTGTTACATTTGTACCCTGCGCTTTCCCACTCATGGCAGGTTCAATGCGGCTTACATGGGGCAATGGAGGGTTAAGTGACTTGCCCAGAGTCACAAGGAGCTGCCTGTGCCTGAAGTGAGAATCAAACGCAGTTCCTCAGTTCTCCAGGACCAAAGCCCACCACCCTAACCACTAGGCCACTCCTCCACTATTTGTAGTTATTGTATAAGAATTATATAGAGAGAGTTGAATCCAGGACCCATATTTATAAAGTTCTGAAGGGAGGTTCATGGCATCAAATCCCAGCATAGTTCCACTGGATCCGGTGAGATCTGCAGGAAAAATAAATAACTGCATTTAGGAGCTTTGTGTGCTGCTGGCGTTACGAGTTTTGCATTAGTATTAACACTGTAAAGACTTTAGCATTGAAATTAGTGCTCTTGTCCACTTAAACCACACTGAGTGAGACATCCAGTAATATTCAGTGGTACTTAACTGGGCCATGCCACTGACTATCAGCCCTGACCACCTTAGCATTGCCCGGGTAGTGCCAGGGCAGTCTGGGGATGGAGTCAGGGAGGTGCTGGCAGTATACAGGCACTGGCCATATGCAGTAGTCCTGCCTATGCCTGGATAAACATATATAGGTCCCAGCTGAATATCGCCTGGGACTCAGAAAAGGCGAAGAGAAGGGCGACGAAAATGATAAAGGGGACGGGACGACTTCCCTATGAGGAAAGGCTAAAGCGGCTAGGGCTCTTCAGCTTGGAGAAAAGGCAGCTGAGGGGAGATATGATAGAGGTGACTTCAGTTGTGCATATGTTGCATGTTAATACAGAGACAATTGGCACTTACATGCTGTAAGATTGCACTTACTCTGTGGCCATGCGAAGGGAGCACTTTCCGTCACCCATTGCGGTGGCGGTAAAGGCTCCTACGCTAACCTGGTGGTAACCGACTATGTACTATTCTGTAAGGTATCATGTAAGTGCTTAGCATGTAACTGTAAGGGGGGAGGGTATATATGTGGGCAGAGCATGGGAGGGGCATGGATGTGTCTCCAACTTATGTGCAAAATGTATAGAATATTATACTTTACATACATTGAATAACACACTTGGGCTTGTCAATTTATGCCTGCCTGGGTTTATGCTAGCATCTTGAAGCACAGATTATCCTATAGAACCGATGTTCAACATATGGCATCAGCATGCTTAACTGGAGGCACCAAATTATAGAATTTTCCCATAGACTTTATGATGTAATTGCACCCAAAAATCTGAAATAATAGAACTTTTCATAATTAAAAGCAGTTAGCTTAGCAGGGTTTCAGAAAGATTTGGATAATTTCCTAAAAGAAAAATCCATAAGCCATTATGAAGATGGGAATATCCACTGCTTATTCCTAGGTTAAGCAGCATAAAATCTGTTTTGCTGTTCTGGGACCTTGCCAGATACTTGTGTCCTGGATTGGCCACTGTTGGAAACAGGATACTGGGCTTGATGGACCTTTTGTCTGTCCCAGTATGGCAACACCTATGTACTTATTTACTAATTAAGACGTCAAATCTCAAATATTCAGAGGTGTGCAAGAAATTATGAACAAGATGAAAATACCTTTGGAGAGAATTCCATACAAGCCGGTGCCCAGATTTGTGCATGCGCCTGAGTTGTGCGTGCAAATAAATTAAATAACGAGCTCAGAAACAGCAACAGTTTGGATGCTAAGAACCAATTATTGATGTTAATTGGCACCAATTAAAATTTGCACATGGATCTGGCTGTGCGCTATTCAATAACGCTGGTGACCTACCTCCATTGGGTGTATCTTAAAAGGGGGTGTGGTCATGGAAAGAGCATAGGCATTCCAAAATGTTGCTCGCGTAGTTATAGAATACTGAGACAGCACGACTAACGCGTGCACCAGTATTTATACCAGGTTTCAGCAGGCGCAAGTTTGGCACCGAAAGTCATGGCACAGGAATCTACGCTAAGCATTATAAAGGCCGTGGGCTCTTTATAGAATCGTACTTAAAGCTATTTTTTTGGGCGCACATTTTTGTGCACCATTTATACAACTGCCCCCTCTTTTACTAACCTGCAGTAAAAAGGACCCTGTGCAGGGGCCGTTTTTGACCTGTGCTGATGCCCTTTTTACCACAGTGGGTAAAAGGCAGAAAAAAAGAAATGGCCATGCGGTAAGATTGCACTTATTCTGTGGCCATGCGAAGGGAGCACTTTCCTTCACCCATTGGGGTGGCGGTAAGGGCTCCTACGTTAACCTGGTGGTAACCGACCAGTGCTGCCCGATTTAAAATATTTTTCCTCTATCCCCAGAAATGCCGCATGCTGGGGGGTAAAACTATCGCCAGCACCCGCTCTGAGCCGGCGATAGTTCCGAATTACCGAGCGGTAAGCCCACGGTGGGCTTACCGCCGCTTTGTAAAAGGGCCCCTGAATATTTGCAAATGTCTAACCATTCACACTCATCGGAATTTTTATGGACTGGAGGCCTAAGCGACATCAAAATAATCCAGGCATAAAATGCTGGGACTCATTTATAATGTGGAACACTAAAACAGTGCTATTAAGCTGTTGTGTGTGTGCTGAGTTACTAAATTTACCGCCAGACTAATTTATTTGCAGAGGCAGTAATAAATAACGCAATAGAGGTACTAAATGCTGGCAGCTGGGCCCAATACTGCCATGAGAGAGCTTCTATAAAACTATGAAGAGAACAGTTTATTGGGTGAACCTCAGACTTTGAAAAAAGGTATATTTCATGAACTGGTTTGACCCTGCCTTTCCAAGGTGCTGGACCAGGTGTAAAGTCACCAGGAACAGGGAGTTCAATTTCTAAAGAAGAAAATATATTGACACAGATTGCAGCTGTGCGGTTTATTTTAATAAATTCATATAATCGATAAACGGGGAAAAAAAATGCATGAAAATGAAAAAAAAAGGCGTTACGCAAACATACATCCAAAAGAAATGTGAAAACCCCCAATCCTTATACTCCACAATAATGGGAGTCCCTTAGCAAGAGTATAGCCACACACAAAATTCAAAACCGGTATTTAGAAACTATAAAAGTGCAAAGTTAAGGCTCACAGATCTTACATGCTATACCAGGATTAACTCTCCAGGAACAGACAAGATAAGATGGAAAGTAAACCTGCTTTATTTACTGCATTAGAGGAACTTTATCATTAAAAAAAAAAAATCCTTGTAGGTCAGGGGTTCTCAATCCAATCCTCAGCAATCAACGAGCCAGTCTGCTTTTCGAGATATCCACGGTGAATATGCATGAGAGAAATTTGCACGAACTGCCTCCATTATATGCAAATGTCACTTCTGTGGTCGTGACCCCTTTCAGGCTTACCTTATTTCTGGTGGTCAGCTTCTAAGCTGGCTTCTGTCTGGTCTTTCTGAGTTAGTTCTGTCTCTGTCTCTGCATGCTGTTTCCCATTCCAGACTTCAGCCCAGTCCAGTCCGGATCTTCCGGCCTGCCAGACTTGCTTGTCTTGTTTGAGCCTGCACAGCACCCTTAGCTGCCTGGTGATTGCGGCAGCTGAATCTCAGCTGCTGCTGGGCTTTTTAACCATTTGGAAACTCTATGCTTTGCCTTTGCATCGTCTAAGGTCCCTGGTATGTTGGGGTGCTGGTGCACTTCTGCCTAGTCCAGTTTATAGTCTATATTCTTGCCTGATTCTAGTTTAGTCTTTGTGTAGCTTTGTGTTCTGTATTGCTTGTTTACTGTATTGCTTGTTTCCCAGTCTTGTTTCTTGTTTGTCTTTCTCTGTCTAGTTCTTGGTTGTCTATGTTTCTTGTTTAGTGGCTTCCTGGCAGCTTTCAGTCTGTCTCTTATCTATCAGTGTTTTTTCCCTGTTTCAGTGGCTACTTGCAGCTTCCAGTTCTGTCTCTTGTCTACCAGTGTTTGTTCCCTGTTTCAGTGGCTGCTTGCAGCTTTCAGTTCTGTCCCTTGTCTGTCTGAGAGTCCTAGTCTAGTATTCTGCCTAGCCTCCCGGTGTGTTCTAGTCCCTGTGTGTATCCTGCTGGTATCCAGTTCCAGCCCTGTCCGGTAAGTCCTGCCGGCCACTTGCACTCAGGGGCTCAACTCCTGAGGTACAGTGGTCAAGCGCAGGTGAAGTCTATGTGGCCCTGTCAGAGTTCTGCCTTATCCCTGTGTGGGGTGGTTTTGCCTGCCACTGCCGCTCCTTGACAGTGGCCCAAGGGCTCACAAACCTAGTTCCTGCTTTTTGAAAACGTGACAGCAAATCTATCACATGTATATTCATTGTGGATATCCTGAAAACCTGACCAGCTTGGAGTGTTCTGAGGACTGAGTTCAGAAACCGTGTTCTAGCTGAATAGAATCATAAAAAAATAAATATATTCCCTTGATACAAAATCGGACACAGAGGGAACAGTTCTATAACTTAGGTGCTAACATGCCTTAATGCACATATATGCATATATACTAGCTTACTGCCTAAACCATTGGTTCCCAAACTTGTCCTGGAGGCAGCCAGTCAGATTTTTGGGATATCCACAATGAATATTCATGAGAGAGATTTGCATGTTGTAGGATCGTTTATCATAGGTAATAAATTATCTGTGACCCAGGTTCCTCAAACAGAACTATCTGCAGACAAATTATTCTGTACTCGGTCTAGGGGAGGGAACCTTGGAACCTAGCCAATTACTTCCGCGAGAAAGAACTGAAACTGAGAAAGCAAAACTGTAGCCTCCTCAGCTCACCGCATGGCAAGAAGCGTCCGTTGTTCTTGACCTTCAAGTTGTTACATTGTGGTATGCATTTTCTGTTTCTCACCCGGCCTGCTAGCCATGTCTCACTCCCTAACAGCTTCTCAGGGAGATAAAGGGGGGCTGGTTTGCCCACAGCATGTCCTTGGGTGTTACATGACTGCTAGTGATTTTCCAGAAAGCTGAATTAGCTAAATCACTGCTGTGCAGGTGATAGGATTACAGACTCCATCTTGATGTCATAGGATTATACAGGCCAAGACCAGCAAGGTGAGACACACAGGGAAATACCCCTACAATGTACTGTCTCCACCAAGGCCACTTTTCTCCACAGTTTAGTAAACGGACCCCTTTGGATGTTAGTTGGATTCTACTCCTCCTGCGAATGTCTCGCAAAGTAGCCCTGCAACACTTCTACTGTATTTTTGAGATATGCTACTGAATGGAGGAGTGGCCTAGTGGTTAGGGTGGTGGGCTTTGGTCCTGGGGAACTAAGGAACTGAGTTTGATTCCCACTTCAGGCACAGGCAGCTCCTTGTGACTCTGGGCAAGTCACTTAACCCTCCATTGCCCCAGGTACAAATAAGTACCTGTATACAATATGTAAGCCGCATTGAACCTGCTATTCCACTAGCAACATTCCATGTAGAAGCCTGCGCGGCCACATTGGTGATCTGCAAGGGCCGACTTCTACATGGAATGTTGGAATAGCAACATTCCATGTAGAATCTCAAGTAGTAGCAACAGTGGAGGAGTGGCCTAGTGACTAGGGTGGTGGACTTTGGTCCTGGGGAACTGAGGAACTGAGTTCCATTCCCACTTCAGGCACAGGCAGCAAGTCACTTAACCCTCCATTGCCCCATGTAAGCTGCATTGAGCCTGCCATGCGTGGGAAAGTGTGTGGTACAAATGTAACAAAAATAAAATAAATACTTAGTCTGAACCTCTCATGTAACAGCTGTACTAAAACAGAATGGTTCCTATGTACTATAGGGGCCTCGAATTGTACTTAATAAAATAAGAAAAGCAGTAAACAAAACTTTGCAGTGAAAAATTAGTGTCTCAGGGATTTTGTGCTAGTTATAATCGTTCAAATTTTATCTCCACGATTAATGATCATTTCAGAATCCCCCTAAGAGAAATATATCCCTGTAATTACCAGCATCTTCCTTGTGAGTCCATGTATAAATATTAGTTTGTAAGTATTGTGTTATTTACAATGCGTTGCAATTCATACCAGAAACCATATTTAATGAGGTAGGGATAAACTATGCCAGATCTTGCAGTATAAGTTAAATCAAAGTTGATAGACTATGGTAGAGAACAGAACATGCAGGGAGCAATTATACGTTTTAATGAGTGCGCGGTACAGTCTTATGATTTCATTTCTCAAATCTGTCCTTTTTCTGTTACCTCAGGGCTTTAGAGCAATCTACATTTTAAGAGACTGTCAGGGTTAGAAAAAAAAAAAAGGTGGTTTCACTGCAGAGTGATCACTGGGAGTCTTTATGTTAATTAATTTTCATGTTCCTCTCTTGTTCTCTGCTATGTCATGCACTCATCATCTTCTTGACTTCTCCAAAAACTTTCTTCCAGATTGCAGCCTGTAAGTTCAGTGAGCTGATGCGATTCTTAATTTTAGTGCTTTTCGACATTCTAAGAAGTGCTATTGCATTGATTAAACCGTTCATGCAAAGGCTCAATAACGCGTTTCCCTATGATCCGAGAAGAGACAAATTTGGACGGGATGTGGCTGGCACAGCCCTATTAATTAGACCAGAGGGAGTGAAGTTATTGTACTACTACTACTACTACTTATCACTTCTATTGTGCCAATCCCACCAACTGATGAAGACTTCTCTCAGCCAACACAACCCATCCAATGGCTAACCAGGATTGGAGGAAAGCTTGGTTTATCTGACAAATTCCATCCCACTAGCTGTTTGTGAAGAGAAGCAGGTTATCAATACAAATCAAACAAAATAAAACATGGAAAAGAAAATAAGATGATACCTTTTTTATTGGGCATAACTTAATACATTTCTTGAGTAGCTTTCGAAGGTTGCCCTTCTTCGTCAGATCGGAAATAAGCAAATGTGGTAGCAGATAGTATATATAAGAGAAACATCAAAGCATTACTTTGACAGTCTGACAGAGTGGGAGGGTGGGGGGTGGGGGTGGGTAGGAGGTATGCATGGGCCAACACTTTACAAGACCAGAACACTGCACCAGTGATTTCACAGTAAGAATACTGAAAGGTAATTTTAAAACAATACAGGACCTTTGAAATAAGAATGATTGACACCCAACAAACAGGACTTAATAAGAATCTGGGTTTTCTAACCCATTATAAACCATAAAGTTGTATTTCTCTGTTTATCTCTCTGTTTATTACCCTCCTCTCACCTACCAACACCCATCCTGTTAGAATATCAATGAAATGCTTTGATGTCCCCATATATACCTCCTACCCACCCCCACTCTCCCACTCTGTCAGACTGTCAAAGTAATGCTTTGATGTTTCTCTTATATATACTATCTGCTACCACATTTGCTTATTTCCGATCTGACGAAGAAGGGCAACCTTCGAAAGCTACTCAAGAAATGTATTAAGTTATGTCCAATAAAAAAGGTATCATCTTATTTTCTTTTCCATGCTTTATTTTGTTTGATTTCTATTGATAACCTTTAAGAGTGGACTAACACGGCTACCACACCTCTCTACTGAAGAGAAGCAGTAAGAGAAATTAGTCATTATTAGCAACCTCTTATTTCCTTTTCTGCTTGCCCTAATCCGGGTGTTTAAATTGCATCTGTAGATTAGTGTCAGTGTTATAGCTGTAACATCAGGGATAACATCCTGTAACCTTTAATCAAGGACTCGTCTTCATCCCATGGGTCTCTGCTTTATAAAACATTCTGAAAAGTTGCATCACATCAAGTGACAGATTCAGTAAATGGTGCTCGAACATTTTCACAATGCTGTTCTATAACTCAAGGATGAGCACCCATTACAGAACAGTATTGAGGGCTAATTTCAGTGCCCAGATTTGGATGCCAGGATTTGTATCTGCTGCCCAATTTGGGCACATGCACCCGGTATTCTACAACACTGCGTGCAAATTTTAGGAATGCCCATGACCTGCCCATGCACCGCCCATGCCGCTTTTTGCATTGCATGCCATGAAATTTGGACACACTGTGATATATTTATTTATTTATTTATAGTACATTTCTACCCCACATTTTCCCACACACGCAGGCACAATGTGGCTAACATAGGATAAGCAAAAATGACATGACAATAAGAGGAAATGGTAAGAGAAAGGAGTAGGCAAGGAAGGGTAAGGGGGCACAGCAAGTTAAATAATGCATAGCATGATGTACATGCAAATTTAGGGGCCCTTTTACTAAGCCGCATAGGCGCCTACGTACGCCAATTCAGAGTTTCCACCTGGCTACCGCGTGGCCCATGCGGTAATTTCATTTTTTACATGCGCCCGCTACGCGCACCAGAAAATGTATTTTCTGGCATTCCGTGAAAATTGGGTGGTGATTCTGACTTGACACACGAAGGCAATTACTGCAAGGTTAACGTGAGAGATCTTACTGCTAAGTCAATGGCTGGTAAAATGGACGCTCTCCAATTTTTATTTTGCCGCACGTTTATTTTCGGCAAAAATTTAAAAAGGCATTTTTTTGCAGGTACGCTGAAAAATGGATCTGTGCGTGCCCAAAACCCACGCCTACGCTACCGCAGGCCTTTTTTCAAAACACTTTAGTAAAAGGACCCCTCAAATTGGTCCCAATTAGCAGCCAAATATTGGCATTAATTGGCTAGTTAGACAGTTTATCTTGGATCAGTGTCTGTTTGTCCTGATTTAGATTGTAAGCTCTTTTGAGCAGGGACTGTCTTTCTTCATGTTCAATTGTAAAGAGCTGCGTACGACTGGTAGCGCTATAGAAGTGATTTATAGTAGCAGTAGTAATATATCATTCTAATACAGGAGATTGACTTTCTTTATTGGTAGCATGTTGATGGGCTAGAATGTTTCTTAAATAATTTTCACAGGGCAGGAGCGATAGAGAAAGAGGGAGAAAATTACAGTTATTTTATGGTTTGTCATCCCACTGACCTATGAAAGGAGGAGAGGCTGTACTCATTCTGCCAGCCATTAAAGTATGTTTAATGTCGCTGGTCCAGTAAGTAGTTTCAAAACATACAGGCTGTCTGGCAATGCTAATCCCATGCAGTGCAAGGGGCACAGCAATGACCTGGAGTCTTCATTAAGTTGTGTAAAGGCAGAGTACCTGGCTACTTCTGTACCTTAGATGTGACACTGGGACTAACACAATAAGAAAAATGAAATGACCAGTCAACAAAGGTAGAAAAAAGTATTTTATTTTTTATTTATTGATTGGAATATGTCAATTTTTGAAATGTGCACCTTCCAGAACTTGTTTTAGACATGGCTGGGGCCCGTGAGGACAATCTCACTCATTGGCCTTCAAATCTCCAGCATTGGGATGGGCCACCCTTGGCGTCTCTGCATGTCTTAGAGCAGCGGAGGGAAACCTTCATACACAGAAGGAACGTCAACCTTAGTGGGCCGCAACATTACGTAATGTCGTGACTAGAAATGCACAGAGCTCCATACAGTGGCGTACCAAGGGGGGCGGTGGGGGCGATCCGCCCCGGGTGCACGCCGCTGGGGGGGGGGTGCCGTGCGCCTATCGGCTCTTCGTTTTCATGCTGCCTTTGCCCCAGAACAGGTTACTTCCTGTTCCGGGGCAGAGGGAGCATGAAAACGAAGAGCCGGCAGGCGCGTGGCACCCCCCCCCCAGCGGCGTGCACCCGGGGGGGTTCTTTCGCCGGGGGATCGGGGGTTCTTTCGCCAGGGGGGGGTGTCGCGCTGTTCCGGGGGGGCGCTGCACCTGGGGGGGGCACATTGGCGATCCGCACTGGGTGTCAGCCCCCCTAGGAACGCCACTGGCTCCATAGATCTTCGATGATAAATAAATAAAAATTTGACTACAAACTGCTAGAGTGGCTATTCTGAAAAAAATGTACATGGTTTTACTTTGTATTTATTAGAATTCAAAATAAACAAGCACACCATTTCTTATTGCAATAGAAAAACAAATATAACATTAGTAAAATGAAAAAAGATTCTTACATTATTAATAAAAAAAATACTCATTTCGAACATATTTGTTAAATACAGTATTTAAAATCATCAAAACTCTGGTTAACAACGTTTTCTTCTGTGTATAATTCCCATGGTCTTACGGGCCACTTAAAATTCAGGAGCCGGCTGCATTGGGCCTGTGAGCTCAGGTTGCCCACCTCCTTGGCATCTGGTTTAAACGTTAGTGCATAAAGTACAAGCATAAATTGTGAATTCACCCACCGATCTCCCAAATCCTTCCCCTGAAGATAACACACATATATTTAGGCATGATTTAATTTCACAGTAAGCCTTTTATGCGTATGAAACAGTACTTTACACATGAAAAATTACTCTTCATAGGCCATCAATATTTGAATTTAAAATGGAGGCAAAAACCTGGAGCCTGATATTCAGCTGGCGATGATCAGCGCTTTGTTAACTGCCACCGATTTTAAATCTGAAATTCAATTTTGGCACCAGCATTTGAATTTCCAGATTTGTGGAGCCAGCAAACAGGTAGCTGGTTAAGGGTATCTTTTACAAAGCCACGTTAGCGATTCCTGCGTGGCAAATAAGAGGAAACCCATTCAATTCCTTTGGGCTTACTCTCATTTGCCGCATGGGAAATGCTAACAGAGATTAATATAACAGGCCCTAAGTGTGATATTCAGCATTTAGGGGCCCAATGCGGGCTTACCTTGCGCCAATATGGAGCTATCGCCAGCCCAACACAGGCGCCGGTGGTAGTTCAAGCCCTAGTATGTGCCATTTCTCACGCTAGGGAAAATAGGGCACTGTTTTCTAGTGCGGCAGTTACCCATAGGTAATCGGGCAGTGCCATGCGCTACCCAGTTACCACCGGCTTAGTGCGGGAGCCCTTACTGCTACCTCAATGGGTGGTGCTAAGTGCTCCCCTTTGCATGGCCTCAAAGGCTAAAGCGGCTAGGGCTCTTCAGCTTGGAGAAAAGGCGGCTGAGGGGAGATATGATAGAGATCTATAAAATAATGAGTGGAGTGGAATGGGTAGATGTGAAGTGTCTGTTTACGCTTTCCAAAAATACTAGGACTAGGGGGCATGCAATGAAGCTACAATGTAATAAATTTAAAACGAATCAGAGAAAATATTTCTTCATTCAACGTGAAATTAAACTCTGGAATTCCTTACCAGAGAATGTGGTAAAGTCGGTTAGCTTAGCAGAGTTTAAAAAAGGTTTGGACGGCTTTTTAAAGGAAAAGTCCATAGACCATTATTCAATGGACTTGGGGAAAATCCACTATTTCTGGGATAAGTGGTATAAAATGTTTTGTACTTTTTTGGGATCTTGCCAGGTATTTGTGACCTGGATTGGCCACTGTTGGAAACAGGATGCTGGGCTTGATGGGCCTTTGGTTTTTCCCAGTATGGCAATACTTATGTACATGGTAAGAGCAATCTTATTGCAAGCCATGGCTATTTTCAGCCTTTTTTTACTCACTGTGGTTAAAAGGGCCTCAGCATGCGACAAAAGCGGCCCCCCACCAGTAGCGCAGAGCCATTTTTACCACAGCTTAGTAAAAGGACCCATTAACTAGGTATGGGGGCACCACATAAAGATAGGACTGACTTTTATGTGGTCCTATTTATGCAGTTACTCTGGCTGGTTAAGTGCTGAACATCGGTACTTAACTGGCCAACTCTGCCCCCGGAATACCCCCAAAATAGCCGGCTTTCAGTTCGGCGCTAACCAGTTATTTTCAGTGGCACCAACCGATAAAAGGGCCCTTTTACAAAGCGGCAGTAAGCCCAACATGGGCTTACCACTCGCTAAAAGGGAAGTACCGCCGGGCTACCGCAGCAGCCC
Organism: Microcaecilia unicolor; assembly: GCF_901765095.1. Taxonomy (NCBI): domain Eukaryota; kingdom Metazoa; phylum Chordata; class Amphibia; order Gymnophiona; family Siphonopidae; genus Microcaecilia; species Microcaecilia unicolor. The sequence goes on along the minus strand of NC_044033.1, from coordinate 38,040,371 downwards.
AGCGGTAGTTCCCTGCCCCAGTGCATGCCATTTCTGGCACTGCAAAAATATTTCAATTTTTTTTAGCGCCAGTGTGTACCCGGTGGTAATCGGACATTGCCACGCACTGCCTGGTTACCGCTGGGTTAACGTGGGAGCCCTTACCACCACCTCAATGGAATGGCCATGTGGCAAGTGCGGCAAGTGCTTCACTTGCCGCACGGCCATTTGTTGAAAATAAACAAAAACAAAGACTTGCCTTTTACCAGCTGCAGTAAAAGGGGGCCTTGGTGCACATCAACAACATACGCCGGCGCAGGCCCGCTTTTGCCGCAGCTTCGTAAAAGGACTCCTAACTGCCTCTGAAAATTAGCAGTTATCCACAACAGGGGCATAGCCAGACCTCGGTGGGAGGGGGGCCAGAGCCCGAGGTGGGGGGGGCACTGTTTAGCCACATCCCCCCCGCCACCGACCACCCCCTCGCTGCCGCTGACCCCCCCATCACCACTTTGGACTCCCCCCGCTGCCGCAACCGCAACTCCCCCGCCCCGCCACTTTGTACCGCAACCGCAACCCCCCCCTGCCGCCGCCGCATCAGGTACCTTGTCTGCTGGCGGGGGTCCCCAATCTCCGCCAGCTGAAGAGTCTTCTTCAGCGCCAGTCGACTCCAGCACCTTCGTTGTGGGATCATCTGTTTCTGACGCCTTACGTCCTGCACGGGGCTACATGCACGGTGCAGGATGTAAGGCGTCTTAAACAGACGATCCCACAATGAAGGCGCCGGAGTCGACCAGCGCTGAAAAAAACTCTTCGGCTGGCGGGGTTTGGGGACCCCCACCAGCAAACAAGGTACCTGATGCGGCGGCGGGGCGGGGGCGACAACGGGGGGGGGGGGTCAAATGTAGAGGATGCCAGGGCGTAATCTGTGGGGGCACATGCCCCCGTGCTCCACGTAGCTACGCCCCTGACCCCCAAACAAGCAATTTAACTCCCCAGGAGCTGTTTATGGCCAGTTAACGCACTTTGAATATTTACCTGATGGAATTTACGGCATTTTCTGCTCTAGGCCACACACATAAAATAAACCTTAGGGCACAACGAACATCAAATAAAAGGTAAGTATGAATCCTTGACAAGCTGAAACAGTAGTTTGTTCAGTTTTAGCTGACAATTGGTCTGTTTAGTAACACAGACTGTGCTTGTGTCTCTGGAGGCGCTGAAAATAAGATACAATCATTTGTTAATTGTTAATTAGCTGTTCTTGCATGCTGCTTGATATAATCCTTTCACTTCTCTGGTAAAAAAAATGAGCACTTGTTATTTATAGGGATGCGGCATATATCGGAGTGTGATTGGATAAGTTCTATCTTTTCCTTTCTTCTCTATTGTGAAACAATGCCTTTGCATTCTAATTCTTTCTTTTTCATACGTTTACCCTACCAGGTACACAAATAAACAAAACAATGTCGATTATAACTTCCAAGGGACCTATTCACTAAGGGGCTCTTTTATGAAAGGGTTGCCACGTGGCAACCTGGAACTACTGCCGGCCCAACATGGCCGCCGACATTACTTCAGTGAGCAGCATTTTCGGTGCTGGAGGTATTTTTCCAAAACGTATACCGCCGGGTTAGTCCGGGAGCCCTTACTGCCGTCTCAGTGGGTGGCGGTAAGTTCTTCCCCCTGCATGGCTACGCGGTAAGAAGAGTCTTACCGCATGGCCGTGTCTTTTTTAGGGGTTTTTACCCTCTACTGTAAAAGGAACCCTTGTTTAACGATTTCTATTTATTGCGATGCATGTTTCCAAAAAGTGAGGGAAGTTTATGCATTTCCTGATGATTAGTTGTAAAAGTTAAAGTGTGCCACTTTTAGCGGGTGATTTTCCAGTGTGCTCAGGCCACCTCTTAGCGCATCTGCCAAAAAGCCAAATTTCTATTTTCTGCAATAATGGCCAGGCGCTAAGTCCAAACAAAAAAAACAGCACCACGGGCCTTTAAAAATGGAACACAGTTCTTTAATGAATGAGCCTTGACAAAAAGACCCGACACGGGCCGTGTTTCGGTGACTAGCACCTGCGTCAGGGGTCTACATAGAATACAAAACATAGAAATAATATATTTTAAAATTTTTTTTAACATATAATGAATAAAACCAAAGATTAATATTTAGACTCATCAAGCATACATATATAAGCCTATATAAACACCTAAAGCATTTAATATTTTAACATTGCATTTAATATTTTAACATTCTCATATATTATTATATAGTAATTTGAAAATAAATGGATAATTAATCAAAACAAAAATGGTAACTCACCACAGTGATGACGTGGAAAACTTGGGGAATAACTCGAATATATTCCTCTACAATATATTATTCCTTACTTTTGGACAAAAAATGTTTTTCATATATTAATATTATATGTTTAAAACACTTATTTTAATTATTTATAATATATTTTATAAAAAGGTCATATTATATAATACTGGCTATAACTAAATTTCATATTCATAAAAGCTTAAACTAACAGGTCAAAAATAATTTTTTAAAACATTTTAAAATATACAATAAATTTCAAACATTACACTGATACTATCATAAACCAACATTAGCACCTGGCCATTTACCGTGTGAGACCTTACTGCCTCCTATTTAATTGGCAGTAAGGGCTCATGTGCTAACCACATGGTAAGCAGGCAGCATGCGACAATGTGGCCACACTGCCAATTACTGCCAGGAATGCCTCCTGTGGTAAGAAATAGAAAATTATTTTCTACCACGGGAAACTGCACGCACCAGCTTCGAAAGTACTGCCAGGCTCCTGTGCAATCCCTGCGGTAGGGCCGATTTAGTGTGCGCTACCCGCACCGTAGCCCTACCATGCCTTTGTAAGAGGGCGCCTAAATGCATTAGCAAATATTGCGGATGCACTGGTGCTGTCTGCTCATGCATTTAACGTGGGTCCCAGAGTTAAGAAAACATTAACTAAATCCAGTCATTAGCCAAACCTCTCAATTCCCATTGCCATCATTCACACACCCCGATCCCAGCCCTGACCTTCCAATAGCATTACATCCCATGACAGAACCCCCAATGGCATCATGCTCCCAAGATGGAACCTAGAATCCAAGGGCACCCAATAAGGATCAAAACTCGATCCCCTCCCCACACCCTCAGACTCCCTTGAACGTAGGTCTAAAATGGCAGCTATGACCCCTACAGTATTCTCACAGTGCTACCACCAAAGGTCATTCTATCTAATAATGGTAATAACTCCTTATTTGGTAGATTGATCCCTAGCAGCTGCATCACTAACACTAGGGATTATAGTTGCCATTTTGGACCAGGGTGGCAATGAAGTGGAAACAGAGAGGATCATTCCTGCAACATCTATTAGACTACCAGGAATACCCTCTAGTAAGTCTGGCTAGGATCAGAAGGGTCAGGTTTTGATTCGTCAGGGGTCCTTGGGTGGCTTGTATTGATGGTAGTATCTTGGGAGTAATACCATTTTGGGCTTCTGTTTTGCAGGGGTGAGTGATGGTTTGGGAGGGGGCTCAGGTTTGGATCAACGTTGAGAGATGACATCAGGTGAGCTGGGGCTTGGATTGAGGTTAGATGATGGCATGGGGGGGTCAGGATTTCTTTTTTGGGACTGTAACTACCCTACATGGCTGCCCTTCTATGCCACTCTAACAGTAGCCTGACAGCACATTAGACATCAATGCTGGCCCCATCGTATCTCTGCAAATAACTCACCCCTTTCCTCGCTAACCCACATTAAGCTGGTTGTCCTGTTCCTTCCGTTCCTTCCCCATCCTCTCCATTATTTCTAACGTAGGTGCTATGTTGTATTAGCTTAATTTACTGCATCGGCGCCTGCCTCTGCGGTGCGATGTAAGCCACATTGAGCCTGACGCAGTTGGGAAAATGTGGGGTATAAATGAGATAATAAATAAATAAAAATGATAACCTTTAGGCTGTAGGAGGTCAATGCTCTGTCACATGACCCCAATGGGCCCAAAAAATAAAAAGACCTGATCATGGTCAAAACAGCAGCAGTAAATCTTCTGGAAAAAAAAATTCACTAAATAATTATGCCTTTTCAATCTCAATATAAAATAATTACAGTAAAAGTAATGTATAGACATCTTATCAATTTCTTGTAATTTTAATCAAGTTCCCTTAGAGATATTCTAATCAGATCTTTTCTTGCTCTCATGCAGTGTGAGGTGATAATTTATCCTTCTAGACATTATACAAACGTTGGCCTGCGAAGACTTATTTAATAAAATACATTTTAACATTAACATTATTCCTAGACATCATGTGGAGGAACCTCATATGTACAATGTTACAGTCCAAACAAATTACATTCATAGGGGTCATGTGCATGAGGGATATTGAAGAATATGCAGTTTCTCGCTGGAGGCAGACATTAACAGTGCATTTCTTTTATCTGTGGATTGTTTCCCATATTAGCAGCTGAAATTTATACAGCCATCCATTAGTTGTGGTATGTTTAAGCAGAAGTACATAAGTATTGCCATACTGTGAAAGACCAAAGGTCCATCGAGCCCAGTATCCTGTTTCCAACAGTGGCCAATCCAGGTCACAGATACCCGGCAAGATCCCAAAAATGTACAAAACATTTTATACTGCTTATCCCAGAAATAGTGGATTTTCCCCAAGTCCATTTAATAACAGTCTATGGACTTTTCCTTTAGGAAGGTGTCCAAACCTTTTTAAAACTCCGCTAAGTTAACCGACTTTACCACATTCTCTGGCAATGAATTCCAGAGTTTAATTACACGTTGAGTGAAGAAAAATTTCTCCGATTCGTTTTAAATTTACTATATTGTAGCTTCATCGCATGCCCCCTAGTCCTAGTATTTTTGGAAAGCGTAAACAGACGCTTCATATCTACCCATTCAACTCCACTCATTATTTTATAGACAAAAAAAAATGTGTGTGCTACTGGGCAAAAACCATTTGTCCTATACTAAATTCAGTGTGCGTATTCCAAATCCGAAGTCAGAATTGTTGTAACACGTCAGGAAATTTTGTTATGCATAAGTTTGCCCAAATGAATTAAAGCATTGAATAATTTTTTACAGAATGAGTTTTACTCCAACAACTACCTGATCTATATCAAAGTTTTCGTAGTAAACAGTATATGAAAATGTAATGGAATAACAAAATTTTTAAAAAGTCTGGTATTCCAGTTTAAAAGTCTTACTTCAGCAAGGCCCAGTACTGTTAAAAATGTTTCAGGCATCTGCTTTTCCGTTTGTGACCGGTCATATTTTCCCGTTGCAAAAACCAGCAGTAGTCCCCCATCATTTTGGGATTCCAGCGGCCTTGATATCTGTTCCCCATTGTAGAAATGTCTTTATGGAACCTCTCTCCATGTTTCCAATATATAATGCATTAATATTATAAGTCAATAGGCTTTGCATGTATAACTTAAAATCTAGACGCGTCAGGCAAATTCGGAGTTCATATTTGGAATCGGCGGGTTCAATTTAGTATAAATCACATGTTTTTCTCTCAGTAGCAAAATCATTGTTGCGTCGTGGTATTATCTGTTTTTGAGGGGGCATGTCAGGGCAGAGGGTGGGCATTCCTGCGCTATCCAGTCAGCGCATCTACATTACCGCGCACTAACAGGTTAGCACATGGATAACGCAGGAGCCCTTACCATCTACAAAATGGGTGGCAGCAAGTGCTCACAGGATAATTTTTTTTAAAAGTGGCTTTGCGCTAACGCGCCTGTCTCCATGACTAAAATTTAGGCGCGGCCATTTACGTCAACTAAAACCTGGTGTAAACATCTGCACCTAATTTAGGAGCAGATCGGGCGTATTCTGTAACAGTGCGTGTAGTTTCTAGGAATACCCACGACCTGCCCATGCCTCCCCCCCACGGTCATGACCCCTTTTGAGATCCGCGCATTAGAATTTATGTGCACCACTTTACAGAATACATTTAGAAAGTTGGTGTGCGTAAATTCGAATTAGTGCCAATTAGTGCTGATGACTGCTTGTTAGTGGTCAAATTAGAGGCACTGATTAGCTTGTTAAGCAATTAAGATATGCACATAAATTGGCTACACGTGCTGATTGGTATGCACAATTTTAGTCACCGTTGATAGAAGCCGGGGGTTAATGCATAGAAGGGTTTGCTATTATGTGTTAACTGTGCAGCAGGCAATGCATGCTGCAGTCATATACAACTCTTAAAGTCAGGGGCATAGCCAGACTACAGATTTTGTGTGGGCCTAGGCCAGTGGTGTAGCCACAGGTGGGCCTGGGTGGGCCGAGGCCCACCCAGTTAGGGCTCAGGCCCACCCAACAGTAGCACACATTTAGCTTGGCCAGACTTCCCCCTGATGGTAACAAAAACACTGCTCTCCACAATAATTTTCAGCGTATGCTTGCTGCAGGCTGCCAAGGTGCAGAGAAACTTTCCACCAGTGTTGTTGGGGGGAGAACACTTAGTGCCAGTGGTGTTCCTAGGGGGGGGGGGCAGGGGGTGCGGTCTGCCCCGGGTGCACGCCGCTGGGGGGGGGGTGCTGCACGCGCCTGTCCTCCGTTGTTCCATGCTTCTTCTCTGCCCCAGAACAGGAAGTAACCTGTTCCGGGGCAGAGAAGAAGTATGGAACAACGGAGGACAGGCGCAAGCGGCACCCCCCCAGCGGGGGTACCTTCGCCGGGGGGGGGGGGTCCACGCTGCCTTGGGGGGGGGGGCGCTGCATCCGGGGGGGGCAGGGCGCATCAGCGATCCGCCCCGGGTGCCAGCCCCCCCAGGAACGCCACTGCTTGGTGCCCACCCACTTCTTGCCTAGGCCCATCCAAAATCTGCTGTCTGGCTACGCCCCTGGCCTAGGCAAGAAGTAGGTGGGCATCAAGTGTTCTCCCCCCCCCCCCCCCCAAAAAAAAAAAAAATCTCAACAGGTGGGAAAACGCTTCTTTCCACCTTTTCAGTCTGCAGCAGGCATGTGCAGAAAACAGAGCATGAGCAGGTGCCGGTATCATGGAGAGTATTGTTTTCATTACCATCAAGGGGAAGTCTTCAGTTGGCTGAGCTTGGGATCCCCACCAACTATCACCAAAGGTGTGCTACTGTTGGGTGGGCCTGAGCCCTAAGTTGGTGGGCCCTGGCCCCCAGGCCCACCTGTGGCTATGCCACTGCTTAAAGTAGTGTTAACTAGTCTGCATTATCTGCAGTGATAACAGCGACTATGCAGTAGAACCCATGTGTTAACTCTAAGGAGTAGTTCCCACCTCACAATGGGGCCCTTGTACTAAGCCGCGTAAGCCCAACGTGCGCCAAAATGGAGTTACCGTGTGGCTCTTGCGCTAATTTCATTTTTGGCACGCGTCCAATACGCGCGTGCAAAAAAAATCATTTTTATTTCGGACGCACGTAGGTCATTACCGCCTGGTTACCGCTGAGACTTTACCGCTAGGTCAATAGCTGGCGGTAAGGACTCAGACCCAACATGGACACATGGCAATTTTCATTTTGCCGCATGTCCATTTTCGGCAAAAACAAAAAGGCATTTTTTGCAGATGCGCTGGAAAATGATTCTGCGCACGCTCAAAACACGCGCCTACACTACCGCAGGCAACTTTTCAGCGCACTTTAGTAAAAGGATCCCAGTTTTTTTCAGTAAAGAAGCCCTTTTAAGAAGTGTTGATCAAGGTACCTGCAAATGATTGTACCAGCAAGGACTGCTAGTACCTAAGGAATCTGCATTTGATTACTCGCCTTTCCAAAGTGGAGCTCAAGATAACTCACACCAGGCTTATAATCTAAGAAGCTAATGTACTTAAGTGCACAGAATGACAAAAAAGCCACATCATTTGCTAAAAGAGCAAAAGCACACATTAGCAGGACAGTTCTATATCTGGATGTCTACAAATAGCCTATTTTATCTTGCTTTTTGCTTCCATTTTATTTTGTTACTCTACATGTTTTTCTTTCCCCATTTCTCTTTCCTTTCCCAGTTGTTTTCTTTCCTGTCTTCTCATAGTGGAGTCCTTTTACTAAGCTGCGCTAAAAAGGGTCCTGCAGTAGCGGTGAGGGCCCTGCCGCTGGTTAAAAAGGCTGAAAATAGCCATGGCCATGTGATAAAATTGCTCTTACCGCGTGGCCATGCGAGGGGGAGCACTTACCGCCACCCACTGAGGTGGTGGTAAGGGCATCCGCTCTGACCTGGTGGTAACTGGGTAGTTGCGGCACTGTACGACTACTGCCGGATAACCCCATGCCCTATTTTCCCAAGCATAGGAAATAGCGTGCGCTAGGGCTGGAACTACCACAGGTGGTAGCTCCGTATTGCAATGGCGTAGCTACATGGGGCCACAGGTGCTTGGGCCCCCCCCCCAAATTTCCTCTGGGCCCCTGGTTTTGCTAGCGGGAGTCCCCAACTCCTGCCAGCTGAAGCCTTATCACCGCGGCCGCGTTGCCTGCCCTGCACTGACTTTCCCTCACATCCGGCATGCTCCTTTAGTGCAAGAGGAAGACAGAGCAGGGCAGGCAACGCGGTTGCGGTGCCGGAGACCAGCGCTGGACAAGGCTTCAGCTGGCAGGAGTTGGGGACCCCTGCCAGACAAGTTATTTGCTGTGGCAGTGGGTGGGGAGCAGCAGAGCGTGGAGGCGGTGAAGCGGGGGGGTGGGGGGCGGAAGACCAAAATGTGCCCCCACCTTGAGCTCTGGCTGCCTCCCACCGTGAGATCTGGCTACGCCCCTGCCATATTGGCGCTGTAGGCCCACGTTGGGCTTTCTGCCACTTTGTAAAAGGTCTCCAGTATATATGATTGTGTTATTTCTTGTTTTAACTGGAGTTGTGTTTCTTATGATTTTATGTTAAATTTTATTAGTTAACCACTTTGACCTCCTTTGAGAAAAGGTCAAATATCTAGTTGTAAAGAAACATAAACATAAATAGGTGCCCAGAGGACAGATGGTAGGATCCAGTTCTGCAAAGGAAAGCAAGTGCCTTTTTTCTTTCGTACAATCCTAGACTAACAGGTGAAATACATGTTTAGAATACAGGTGCGAACAAGCCATACAGCTGATGCAAGTGCTCATACCTAAACATCGGAGATACATTCTCAAAGTTATGCTTATGTGTGAGTTTCGCCCGTACTCTGCCCAGGCTCTTCCTGTGTATGCTGACCTGTAAAATATGCACTGTGGAGTCCTTTTACCGAGCTGCGGTAAAAAAGGCCCTGCGCTAGTGCCGTTTTACCGCAGCAGGTTAAAAGGCCAAAAAATGGCATGGCCATGCAGGAAGATTTCACTTACCACTTGGCCATGCAGGGGGGAGCACTTAATGCCACCCACTGAGCTAGCGGTAAGGGCTCCTTCTCTAACCCGGTGGTAACCTGATCAGCTGGTGCTAACCCGGCGGTAGCCCGATTACTGTCAGGTTAGTGCAGAGCTGAAAATGACAACACTGTTTTCCCCAGTGTGGGAAATGGTGCGCATCTGGGCTCCGGAACTACTTCTGGCACCCGAGTTGGGTCGACGGTAGCTCCACCAGATTAGTGTGCAGTAAGCCCACCCAACGGTGTACCAAGGGCGTGGCGGTGGGGGGGCGTTCCACGCCGGGTGCACGACGCTAGAGGGGTGCAGAGAGCGGCCATGCCACTGTCGGCTCCGCTGGTTCCCTGCTCCCTCTGCCCCGGAACACCCCTCCAGCGGCATGCGCTAGGGGGGGTGTCATTGTGCCAGGGAGGTGTTGTGCTGCACCCGCGGGGGGGGGGGGGGGGGGGATGCATCGGCGATCTGCCCCGGGTGGCAGCCGACCTAGGATCGTCACTGAGCCCACCTTCGGCTTACCGCCGCTGTGTAAGTTAAGCACATATTTATAGAACAGTGCAATTATTTAGGAAAAAAGTAAGAGCTCTCGTGCAACTCCCAGCACTAATTGGGTAGAGCGCAGTAGTTTGCCCACGCTACCCAATTAGCGCAGGCATGCCTACTGTCCGCCCATGGGCGTGCCTCCCGCACTCAAAAATAAAAAATATATTTTCTAATGCAGAATTAGCCCATGCTGAGCAGGAAACTACTGCGGGATGCCTCAGCACGCCCTTTTAGCAACTGGTAGGCGCATTGTTATAGAATACACTTGGATTACGGCGTGGAACACTGGGTGCGCTATATAGAATCTGGGGCATAATGGGTGTTTTAGCATTTAACGCATGCTAATTTTTAGCGTGCAAAAACACTAGCATGCCTTTGTGAAAAAGGGCTCTTAGTTTTATATGTATATTTTTTGTTACATTTGTACCCTGCGGTTTCCCACTCATGGCAGGCTCAATGCGGCTTACATGGGGCAATGAAGGGTTAAGTGACTTGCCCAGAGTCACAAGGAGCTGCCTGTGCCTGAAGTAGGAATTGAACTCAGTTCCACAGGCCCAAAGTCCACCACCCTAACCACTAGGCCACTCCTCCACTGTTGCTATTATTTGAGATTCTACATGGAATGTTGCTATTCCACTAGCAACATTCCATGTAGAAGCCTGCGCAGCCTTCTACATGGAATGTTCCTAGTGGAATAGCAACATTCCATGTAGAATCTCCAATAGTAGCAACATTCCATGTAGAATCTCCAATAGTATCTATTTTATTTTTGTTACATTTGTACCCTGCGCTTTCCCACTCATGGCAGGCTCAATGCGGCTTACATGGGGCAATGGAGGGTTAAGTGACTTGCCCAGAGTCACAAGGAGCTGCCTGTGCCTGAAGTGGGAATCGAACTCAGTTCATCTGCCTCTGTGCATCTCGTCACACGCTGCAAGTATTTATCATTTTAGCAATAAAGTGCACTGCTCTGCAGCTCTGGGTCTCAAACACCAGATTAAATCATTTTCCAAAATTTTGTGCAAAACCCCTTGTGTCACAGTGATTGAACTATGGCTAAGGCCAGTTAATATGATTCTTTTTATGATTGCTTCCAGATACGTAGTGCAATAGGCCTATGCTGAGCTATGACACACAGGGTAATATCTCCGTGCAGTAAGATTACCGTATATTCGAGCTTCCAATGAATGCACACTTTATGATTCTTGTTGGGGCACATTGAATCTCCAGGTCTTTATCTTCTTGTCCTGTTTTCATTGCAGAGTACTGATGACATCCTGGTGGCTTCAGCCGAGTGTCCCAGTGATGACGACGAGGATATTGATCCGTGTGAGCCAAGCTCAGGTGGGTTAGGTTAGTCAATTTTTTTATTACTTTTTTCTTTTTTTTTTTTTCATTTCATCTATGTTTGTATGTGTTGTGAGCGAGTATTTCTATGTGATTCATATTGTTTTATTATCTCGCAAGAAGTGAATGGAGATTTTGATTCCCATATTTGCCCTGTGTTCAAAGATTTTCTTCTATTTTGTTCCTAAAAGACTTTTATTTCTTTATGTATTTATTAGGGATGGAATGTTGTTTGTAATGAAATGTTATTGTGTGTCGTTAACAACGCAAGCGAGCAGAAAAAAAACATGATATTTTGTGACTCTTTTACTAAAGCTTATTATTACTACTAATAATTTCTATAGTGCTACTAGACGTACACAGCACTGTACACATTGTATGCCGGTACTTTTACTGTCCCTAGAGGGCTCACAATCTTAAGTTGTTTTTTTTTTTTTTTGGGGGGGGGGGGGTTGTACCTGAGGCAATGAAAGGTTAAGCGACTTGTCCAAGGTCACAAGGAACTGCAGTGGGAATTGAACACAGGTTGCCAGGATCAAAGCCCACTGCACTAACCATTAGGATAGAATTAGCGCATGCTAAATGCTAAGAATCTCATTTTATACAAATGGGCCTCTTAGCATTTTTTGGGCCCCTTTTACAAAGCGGCGGTAAGCCCAACACGGGCTTACCACTTGCTAAAAAGGAAGTACCGCCGGGCTACTGCAGCAGCACACGGTACTTCCCACCTCCAGTGTGCCGTCATATCCAGCACTACAAATATATATTGATAGCCTCCTTACACCAGAGAGCAAGGTTCCGCGTTAGGAGTTACGGATCAAGAAAGGGATCTGGGTGTCGTCGTCGATGATACGCTGAAACCTTCTGCTCAGTGTGCTGCTGCGGCTAGGAAAGCGAATAGAATGTTGGGTGTTATTAGGAAGGGTATGGAGTCCAGGTGTGCGGATGTTATAATGCCGTTGTATCGCTCCATGGTGCGACCGCACCTGGAGTATTGTGTTCAGTACTGGTCTCCGTATCTCAAAAAAGATATAGTAGAATTGGAAAAGGTACAGCGAAGGGCGACGAAAATGATAGTGGGGATTGGACGACTTTCCTATGAAGAGAGGCTGAGAAGGCTAGGGCTTTTCAGCTTGGAGAAGAGACGGCTGAGGGGAGATATGATAGAAGTGTATAAAATAATGAGTGGAATGGATCGGGTGGATGTGAAGCGACTGTTCACAGCTATCCAAAAATACTAGGACTAGAGGGCATGAGTTGAAGCTACAGTGTGGTAAATTTAAAACTAATCGGAGAAAATTTTTCTTCACCCAACGTGTAATTAGACTCTGGAATTCATTGCCGGAGAACGTGGTACGGGCGGTTAGCTTGACGGAGTTTAAAAGGGGTTAGATAGATTCCTAAAGGACAAGTCCATAGACCGCTATGAAATGGACTTGGAAAAATTCCGCATTTTTAGGTATAACTTGTCTGGAATGTTTTTACGTTTGGGGAGCGTGCCAGGTGCCCTTGACCTGGATTGGCCACTGTCGGTGACAGGATGCTGGGCTAGATGGACCTTTGGTCTTTCCCAGTATGGCACTACTTATGTACTTATAAGTTAACACCACTATAAAGAAGATGTTTTACTGTATGTGAAAACGTAAACGTATAAGACCTTACTTTCCGAAGAATATATTCCGTAACTTGACACAATCAATGTTATTGAGCCACCCAGATTATTGTAATGGAATATATGCAGGTTGTAAATTACAGCTTATGAAAAAAATTCCAGACAGCCCAAAACACAGCTGCCAGACTGATATTTAACAAAAAAAAAAGGTTTGATAGTGCTAAACCTCTTCGTTTGAAACCGCACTGGCTCCCTATCAAGGACCGCGTTACTTTCAAAATTTGCTCTCTGGTCCGCAAGATTATCTACGGTGAGGCCCCAGGATATATGATTGATTTAATAGATCTTCCAGCCAGAAACAGAATCAGTTCATCACGTACTTATCTGAACCTTCACTATCCAAGCTGCATTGGTCTCAGATACAAATCAACCTACGCATCCAATTTTTTTTTATTCAAGTACACAAATGTGGAATGCTTTACCAAAGAGCTTGAAAAAATAAAAGCACGCGACCATCAGGACTTCAAGCGAACTTTAAAGACATACCTGTTTTGCAAGGCCTACCATGTTGATTCTACTTAAATGCCTCATCCCTACAATGCATCTATATAAACATTGCTATGATTATTTCATTTCTACACTCCTGGTCCCTTATTGCATCCATTTACCTCTACCTTACCCGACCCTTTTTATTATTGTACTTGTTTAAAACCCACCGTACTCGGTGTCCACCATTGCGGTATTTTGTAAGCCACATTGAGCCTGCTAATATGTGGGAAAATGCGGGATACAAATTTTTTGTAGCTCTGATGTGTACCCAGCGGTAATCTGCCGGTTACCGCCGGGTTATCGTGGGAGCCCTTACTGCCACCTCAATGGGTGGCGATAAGTGCTCCCCCACCACCACCGAAATGGCCGCGTGGCAAGTGCTTTACTTGCCGCAGGGCCATTTCCTGCAGAAAAGCAAGACCTACCTTTTGCCCACTGCGATAAAAAGGGGCCTCGGTGCGAGTCAAAAACATGTGTCGATGCCAGCGCAGGCCCCTTTTTGCTGCAGTTTGGTAAAAGGGGCCCAGTGTGCACTAATTTCATTTGCACAACGCTGTTCATATAAGGTCTCATAAATAGCAGCACAACATTTTCATCAACAGCAGAGGTAGCCACTTATCTGAGTACTCTACAGGAATCTAATGTCTAACAGAAACCCCTGTTTCAGAAACTCCTTCTTCAGGGACGTGAGGTATCTCTAAGTTCCATGAGAAAGAGCTGAAATGTCTTCTTCCCAGCTGCAGTAGATTCAAACATGCGTGCAAACCAGCCACCCTAAAATATATACAAACTTCCGCCAGGACTCACTTTATTCAGGCATTTTCCCAGTTAGCAAACTGAAAACAGCCACTAACCAGGTAATATCCTGACTCCGCCTTGATTGTGTGCCCCTGAACTGCCCCCAGATCCACCCCTGCATGGCCGCGGCACTACCTACATAGTGCTGCAGTGGGCTGCACTGATATTCAGCGGCACTGTCCGTTTACTTGTCACTGAATATTAGCGGCAGAAGCTGCCAGCAAGATTTAACCGGAGTGGAACTTTCCTATCTAGTTAACTCCTGCTGAATACCTACCTCATTATTTACATTTAACAAGAAAATATGTATTTATTTATTTGTAGCATTCGTATCCCACATTTTCCCACCTATTTGCAGGTTCAATGTGGCTTACATTGTTCCGTAATGGTGATCACCAATACGGAAAAGAGAAATACATAATAGAATGGAGGTAATAGAGTAGGTTAGGTAGTCAGATAAAGAAAGTTCATTTTCATAATAAGTAATAAAGGGTATGTATTAAACTTCAATCGTAATAGATTAGCTTGAACTATCAGGAATAAAGAGTTACGATTTGTGTAATTCTGGTTTAAATTGTGTTACTGGTAGTTAGGATGGATCTTTGTGGTATGCCTTGGAATAGGTTGGTTTTCAGTAATTTTCGGAAATTATTTATGTCGTGTGTTGTTTTTATGGATTTTGGTAATTCATTCCATATTTGAATGCCTATATAGGAGAAACTGGATGCATATGTTGATTTGTATTTTAGCACCTTGTAACTAGGGTACTGGAGATTCAGGAACGTACGTGATATTCTAGTAGAATTCCTGGTTGGTAGGTCTATCAGGCTTGGCATATACCCCGGAGCTTCACCATGCATGATCTTATGAACCATATGTTCATAAATATAAATATGTTTTGGGATGGAAGAGAATGTTTCATACATAATGTTATGTATTCTTATCCATATCCATAGTAACATAGTAAATGACGGCAGATAAAGACCTGTACAGTCCATCCACTCTGCCCAACAAGATATACTCATTTTACGTGGAGGGGCATAATCGAACGCGAACGCCCATCTCCATGGGCGTCTGTCTCCGAGAACGGGTATGTGAAGGGGTGGGACAAACCGTATTTTCAGAAAAAATGGGCGTCCATCTTTTTTCCGATAATACGGTTTGTGCCAGCCAAATGCATCGGATTTATGTGGATTTGAGCTGGGCGGTTTTGTTTTTCAACGATAATGTAAACTGAAGGCGTCCAGCTCAAAAACGAAGAAATCCAAGGCATTGGGTCGTGGGAGGGGCCAAGATTCGTAGTGCATTGGTCCCCCTCACATGCCAGGACACCAACCGAGCACCCTAGGGGGCACTTGTAACAATTTTAAAAAGTTAACTACCTTTGAAGTCCATAGCTCCCTTCCCTTGGGTGCTGAGCCCCCCAAATCCCCCCCCAAACCCACTGCCCACAACTCTACATCATTACCATAGCGCTTATGGCTGAAGGGGGGCACCTAGATGTGGGTACAGTGGGTTTTGGGGGCGTTTTGGAGGGCTCCCATTTACCACCACAAGTGTAACAGGTAGGGGGGGATGGGCCTGGGTCTGCCTGCCTGAAGTGCATGCACCCACTAAAACTGCTCCAGGGACCTGCACACTGCTGTGATGGAGCTGAGTATGACATTTGAGACTGGCATACAGGCTGGAAGAAAAAGTTTTTAAAGTTGTTTTTTTTTTGGGTGGGAGGGGGTTAGTGACCACTGGGGGAGTGAGGGGTGGTCATCCCCGATTCCCTCGGGTGGGCATCTGGTCATTTATGGCACTTTTTTGGGACTTGTTCTTGGAAAAAAAAGGGTCCAAAAAAAGTGACCCAAATTCGCGCTAAAAACGCCTTTCTTTTTTCGATTATCGGCTGAGGACACCCATCTCTCCTCGGCCGATAAACACGCCCCAGTCCCGCCTTCACCACGCCTCTGACACGCCCCCGTCAACTTTGGCCGTTTCCGCAACGGAGTACAGTTGAAGACGCCCAAAATGGGCATTCGATTATACCGATTTGTTCGCCCACGGGAGAAAGACGCCCATCTCCCGATTTGGGTCGAAATATGGGCGTCTTTCTCTTTTGAAAATAAGGCAAATAGTATGTGATACTTTATATGTATACCCGAGTTTGATTTGTCCTTGCCTTTCTCAGGGCACAGACCGTAGAAGTCTGCCCAGTACTGTTCTTGTACTAAGTTCTGAAGCTAATGTCAAAGCCCCTTAAAATTATTAAATATATTCTAAAATACACCTTTCAGAAAAAACCTGTGAAGACACAGCTTATTGGCTAGGTTGCATTAGGTATTAATGAAGTGGATAGCACATGCTAACAGTTAATATAAACAGCAACTAAAGTAACTGATTGGTGCGTGCAACTCAATTGTTTAACAAGCTAATCAGCACTGATAATTAGCTGCTAACAAGCACTAATTGGCACTAATTAGAAGTAATTAGAATTTACACACGCAACTTTCTAAGCATTTTCTGTAAAGTGGTGCATGTAAATTCTACTGCGCAGATCACAAAAGGGGCATGGCCATGGGAGGGAAAGGGAAACAGGACTTGATATACCGCCTTTCTGTGGTATTTTGCAACTACATTCAAAGCGGTTTACATATATACAAGCACTTATTTTGTACGAGGGGCATGGGCGAGTCATAAGCATTCCAAAAAAGAATACGCACCATTAAAGAATATGCCCGATTCATGCCTAAATAAGACATGGGCACTTATACCAGGTTTTAGATGGTGTAAATGGCTGCGCCTAAATTTTAGTTGCGGTTTATAGAATACCTCTAAGTGCGAGTTTTTCAGTGCCGTTTTTTTTTTTTTGCACCATATTTAGAATCTGGCCCTAACTTTCTAATGTGGAAACAGGCAGTCAAATTGCAGCTACTGCAAAATCTTTTCGCAGTTAATTAATTAAATCCCTGCACGAAGGTGGCAGAGGGGATTTTAAGAAGTGTGAAAAAGCACTGCTGGATTAGCCTATCATCATAATTCAAACAAGATTAGGTCAAATACAATGGACAAAGAAGGGATATAACTGAAGATGGATTTTGAACCTATGGAGATTCAGTAAGAAGAGCAACTAGAAAGCTTTAATTGTCTTAACATTGGCATTCACATCAATCATGTGCTATCTTTCAAACTCAAACATCAACGTTAAATAAATCCAATACAATAAAATTTGAGGCAAACATTATTGGCTGCAGCTTCTGAATGATAAACTCAGAACAAATTCTGTTCCCAGAGCGGCCATTTCCCCTGCCTGAGAAACAGCTAATCTGATCCATGTATAGTATTAACAAAATATATAAGCAGGGCCTGTGCTGATGCAGAGCCTTGCCCAACTCATGGTGATGTCATACACATGCTGATATTATATCCATATTCCCGTACTTCCTCATTTTTCTTTTTCACAAGCCACATCTGGATCAATTAAAAAAAAACAAAACTTTTCCCACTCATGGCTATGACTCCCCCCGCCCCCATTCCATCCTGGAGCCCACCCAAATACATTCCCTAACAAATAAAACTCCTGAGAAAAAAAAAAGTAGTGGAGAGGGAAAAAAAAATTTCAAGAAAATGCCAACCAGACTTCCTCCCTCTTGAATATGTAAAGCCCACTAAATTCCCTCACATCAAAACCCACCCTTCAGCCTTAACCACCCTCTATCCAATCCCTTAGCCCCCACCCCGACTCAAATACACACTCCCTCATTTAAATTGTTACCTTCCGTACAACAAACCACCCACTTTTCCTACCCTTCACCCATCCAGCCCCTCCCTCTACCCTAGACTGTCCTTAGCTTTGATTTTGCTCATCCAACGTTATAAAAGCCAAGGTTCCTTTTATCTGTTGACATGTAACCATGTTATTATATTACTAGCCGTTAAGCCCGTAACAACGGGCTAGTTTTTTGTTTTCCTATGGCCTCCCCCCCCCCCCCCCCCACCAACCCTGCTCTCTCCCCTGCCCTCCCCCCCCCCCAGCATCTGTTTCCCTCAGTTCCGCCCCCTCCTTCCCTCCCTGCTCCCTCCTCCTCCGATTTCCACTCCCATGTCCAAGCCCTCCTCCCTATTGGGCTGTACTGCTGGTGGAGGTGGGGCTTGGACTTCTACACTTTCAGCATTCCGACTCTCCTGCGCATTTGCAGGTGAGTCGGTCACTTGCCGTTTATATGTTTGATATATCACTATAGGCCTGATACAGTAAGCTTTTCCTACAGAAAAACTTATGGAAAAAAAAGACTTCAGGCCCTATCAGGGCACCCTTAAGTAGATAAAACTTGAATGGCTTCCCTGACGCAAAAGAAGCAAAACATGTTGTAAGGCTGTTCCCTTGTGTGATTGAGAAATTACTTCCGCTATTAAGCTAAGTTAAAGTTTCTGAAAATTGAACATTTGATTGGGATATTGAATATCTTGATTTGGAAATAATGTTAAAATGATGCTAAAAATGGACCCATGAAGACTTTTTACTAAGGTGCGTAGGCGCCTACGTGCGTACAATGCGCGTCAGATTATTAGAACTACCGCCTGGCTACCGTGGGCCCCGGGCAGTAATTCTAATTTTTACTCACGTCTGATATGCGCCACCACCCATTGGTGGTAAGGGCTCCCACGGTAACCGGCAATATCTAGGCAATGCACAGCAAGCCGGTACTACCGCCGGCAGCCATGTTGGGCTGGCGGTAGTTCTGGGATGGCATGCTGTAAGCCTGTGTTGGGCTACCGACGGGCCCCTAAGTGTTTCAGCTTACACTGAAAATATATAAATGATCAAACTCCAATTCACTTCAAGTAGACGGAGCAGAGAGTTTTGATCCACAAAAGATAAAAACTGTCTCCAGAGAAACAGAACCCAGTCTTATGGCAAAACACAGCAATTACTGAATGGCACATAAGATTGTTTTTCAGGTACAAGTTCAGTCCTGCAAGAGACAGCCGTGGCTTTGTTATTCACAATGAAACAGGTTGTGTCACGAAACAAAAAGGTCTCTGATAGTACGTTTCCAGGATATGTAATGTTTCATTTAACTCCGTGCCCACTGTGTATGATTGCATTTCATGGCCTTCTTCATTAGAAGTGCCTCTGCCTCAGAGGAGATTGAGGATTTCCAGTGGTCGAAGCTTAGGGGTCTTTCGTCAATCAAAGCTTGGCTCAAGCACCAATTTGCAGCAGAATCCAAACTATTATAAATGGCATGAATCCTCAGTTGGAACGCAGCCATCTAAATGTATTTCAAATACGACCATGTCCAATTTTATCATTTATGTTATTATAAATTCTGACCTAGACCTTGATAGCTCAAAAAGCCAAAATACAATTTAGCAGTAAGAATACTGATGGCAGTTAAATAAAAACATACAATCTGTTTAATTTTTATGGGTTCACCTTTTGAAGAAGAAGTATTATGAATCTATGTATGCAAATTTGCTGTTTGTAACAAATAAAATGAAAGTCATACCTGTGTAGATTTTAGCTGGACTCCAGGAAACATTTCTCTCTGGGACTTAAATGAACACAATATGAGCTTTGCAGATTTTCCTGCTTCGTTCCAGCTCTTGTATGTAACATTTTCTCTTGTATTTCTGTTCCTCTTTGTCATTTCTAGCATTACAGGTACATAGTAACACATTTTTATGAAAGAGCCTAAGAGGGGAAGTTATCAACATGGGCTACCGTTAAGACATGTTATTTTACTGTTAACCCCAGTTAACTCATTGCATAAAATGGCACCTGAGCTACAATACCATGAGTTAGTAGCCAAATAACACATCTTAACAATAGCCCATGTTGATAACTATGGGATCCACTTTGCCTCAGCTGGAAAATGGACGATTTTCCGTTTTCCAATGTAATGGCCATGCGCTAATGTTGTCGTTAGTGCACAGCCATTAACAAAAATTAGCATGTGATCTGTTCACGCTTTCCAAAAATACTAGGACTGCATGCGATGAAGCAACAATGTAATAAATTTAAAACGAATCGGAGAAAATCTTTCTTCACTCAACGTGCAATTAAACTCTGGAATTCGTTGCCAGAGAATGTGGTAAAGGCGGTTAGCTTAGCGGAGTTTTAAAAAGGTTTGGACAGCTTCCTAAAGGAAAAGTCCATAGACCGACTTGGGGAAAATCCACTATTTCTGGGATAAGCAGTATAAAATGTTTTGTACATTTTTGGGATCTTGCCTGGTTATTTGTGACCTGGATTGGCCACTGTTGGAAACAGGATGCTGGGCTTGATGGACCTTTGGTCTTTCCCAGTATGGCAATACTTATGTACTTATCTCTTACCGACACCTATTTTGTAGGTGGTAAATATTCACATGCTAATCCTGCACTAATGAGTTAGCGTGTGGTAATGTAGCTGCAGTGATTAGCACAGACAGGCCAACTCTCTGCCATCAAATACCCCCCCCCCCCCCCGGTGAAAAAATATATTTAATTTTTTAGAACGCCGGTAGAATGCGCACATATTAAAAGTACCTCAGGACAGAGAGACATGACATTATGCTTCAAGATGGCTGGGAGAGCTTGAGGCTCCGCATGCCCCCTCACTGTTTTGGCATTTAATTCCAGCTTAATCGGGGGTTCTGGTGGCGTGTTTGTCTCATACTTCCTGTGTGACTGACCCTCCACGGTGGTTTGGGGTGCGATACAGCAACAGCCGCACAGATTGCTAGAAGAGTTTGCATACTGCTCACAGCCCTCCACCACCAAGATGGTGTCGCAGAATGACTCCTCCGACTATACAGCGAAACAGCTTGCAGTGGCAAAACAATCAAATGCCAGGGGTGAGTCGGTGGAGCCATTCTCAGAGTTTCATGAACTGTTGCAAGAAATCCAGACGTTAAAGGGGTCCGGGAGGAGCTGTCTGCTCTAGCGGCGGATTTGCAAGAGAAGATCTTGAAGCTGCGTGGAAGAATCTGAAACTCACATTGACGAGCAAGAAGAGGCCTTGATGTATCTGAAGACTTCTCTTATAGAACATCACCTCACGCATTCCTTCCTGATTGATAAAGTGAAGGATTTAGGGAACAGTGGTTGGCGGTTCAATATACGTATTAAGGGTGTGCCCGAATCAGCTAATTATCTTAACTGCAGCTGGTGGTACAGCAAATTGCCAGTATGCTTCTCTCATCTTCGGAGCAGTTGGTGCCACTGGAAACCGTTAAAATAGAGCAGGTGCATAGAGTAGTGGGCCAACCATGGACAAATTTGCCATGAGATGTCATAGCCTGCTTTGTGGATTACAGAGTTAAGGAGTCGGTGCTGGTGCTAAGGCTTGAGGATCTACAGATTTGCAATGGGACTCTCATCCTCGGTGGCAGAGGGCCACCCATGGCAAGGGCCATCTTAATAGACAGCATTTGGGAGCTCAACTACTTGAAATGGATGCTACCTCACTTTTTATATTTTTGCTTGGCAGGTGTTCTTTCGTGGGTGTAGATGGGCTACCTTTGTTATTACTTTTTTGGCCATATAGCTGGGAGCTCTGTTGCATTTTCTTTTCCTGCTGGCTTAATAGCTATTGATTGCATTTTCCTTGTATAAGTGTTGTGGGTCATGTACCTTGACGGCCACTCTCTCCTTTGTGATAAAAGGCCCCCTAGAGTGGGTTGGAGGGTTCTCTATCAACTAAAAAGAGATGGTGGAATGGGGGTTCCCTATTTTGAGCTTTATCTTGTTGTAGCCCTTCTCCAAACCATAGCAATCTGGCAGCAGGTGGGCTCTAAGCTGTGGCTACATAATGAGTAACACCTGATGGGGGATACTCCACTCTAGGCCCTTCCTTGGCTTCTCTTGACCCCACTACGCCAGATAGTGGCCAATTTGGGTGGCTTGATTTGTACTCCCTTGGAGGCCTGGATTAGGCTCAAGCTCAAATATTTCCTGATCAACAGTGACATTTGCACACACCTAGTTTATATAGTACTGGGTTTGCCCCAGGGGGAGTGATTCTACTTATCAGCGTTGAACCACATCGTCACTTTGTACATTGGGATACCTATGGGAGAAGGGAGAACGCCTCTCTTTTTTGGACTTACAAGATGAATTTGGGTTGCCTGACCGGGATGCTTTTCAGTATGACCAGTTGAAGGATTTTATCTATCGTAGAGCCAAAAGCAGTGGTGTGCTGGTAAACTTTTAACAACAGGCTCTCTCCCGAGTCCACATTGGCGCGCCCCCCCCCCCATCCACTTCTGCACCCCCCCCAAAAAAATTGCAGAGCTGGCTATAGCTGGGGGGGGGGGGGGCAATTCATTACTCTCTCCAGGAAAAAAAATTTAATGATCCCAGGTTCCAATCTAATTCATGTTTAATATGGGATAAAATGCCATAAATAAGTAAATAAATATAAACTTTTAACGTTCAGCACCTGATTCTCAAAGTGGACATATTCCAAACACTATAATGAAAATAAAATTATTTTTTTCTAACTTTGTTGTCTGGTGACTTTGTTTCTCTGATCATGCTGGCCCAGTATCTGATTCTGCTGCTCTCTATCTGTTCCCTTGACTCCGTTTCCAGGGCTTCCTTTCCATTTATTTCTTTTCTTTCCTCCTTTCTTCTTCATTTCTGGTCCTCCGCAGACTTGACTGTACAGTGGATCCAGCTTCTGCCTATTTTCTCCATCCATGTGCAGCTTCTCTCCTCACTTCCTTTTCCTTCATCTAATCTCCTTCCTCTATCTTCCCTCCATGTCCAGCATTTCTTCTCTCTCCCTTCCCTCCCCTCCATCCATGTCCAGAATTTCTCTTGCCCCCATACCCAACCATGTCCTGAAACTCTCCTCTCTCCCCTGCCCCTCTCTATCCATCCATACCCAGCAATTCTCTTCTCTCCCCTGCCCCCTACCCATCCATGCCCAGCAATTCTCTTCTCTCCCCTGACCCCTCTATCCATTCATGCCCAGCAATTCTCTTCTCTCCCCTGCCCTCCATGCCCAGCAATTGTCTTCTCTCCCCTGCCCCCCTCTATCCATCCATGCCCAGCAATTGTCTTCTCTTCCCTGCTCCCTCTACCCATCTATGCCCAGCAACTGTCTTCTCTCCCCTGCCCCCTCTACCCATCCATGCCCAGCAATTGTCTTCTCTCCCCTGCCCCCCCTCTACCCATCCATGCCCAGCAATTGTCTTCTCTCCCCTGCCCCTTCTACCCATCCATGCCCACATAGGCGCCTGGTATAAGAGGCTTGGACAGGCTAAGCCTCCCCTGCTGTGCTCTGAGGGGTTTAAATTGTTGATTTACCTCCATCCTCACAGCAGGAGCTGCAGTGAAAGCCCTCTAGCCTTGTCCAGTTGTAGAAATTGGTTTATGGTTTGTTTACCTTACTGCTGGGAGAGGGGGGGGGGGGGGGTTGGCTGGAGGTGTCCTGGGTTGCCAGGGAGATATTTAAGGAGGATGACTTCCTGACCTGCACTGAGGACAGATAGCAGCAGAATCATACTGGGCCAGCATGATCAGAAAAACTCACCAGACAAAAAGGTAGAAAAGATCATTTTATTTTCATTATATTGTTTGAAATATGTCCACTTTGAGAATCAGGTGCTCAACATTAAAAGTTTATATTTATTTTCTTATTTATGGCATTTTATCCCACATTAAACATGAATTAGGGTGTTTTGTGGCTCTACATGAGAATTGTGATGATATGATCCCTTGTTTCATATTGTTGACGGTCTGCATTTTCCGTATGGGTGGTATATTGGTGTATTAGGTTCTGCCCAGTGTAATATTTATGGTACGGTAAGGTTCTGAGTGTGTTTTTGCACAAAGTTGTGCATAGTGTTTTGCAGTTGAGCGATTGTGCTTAGAATATGCTTTGAGCAACCACTTTATTCTTTGACATATGATACATATCTAATATCTAAATTTAATAAAAGGCATTAATTGTGATTATTTTATTTTTATTTATGTATTTTTTCTCTGTGTTATCAGACAATTATGTATATAAGCTCCACCCCTGGCTTCTCCCCTAACCCCGCCCCCTTTAGCCTCCCCAAACAGTTGGGCCACCGACCGCCTATGCATGCCCAGCAATTGTCTTCTCTCCCATGCCCCCCTCTACCCATCCATGCCCAGCAATTCTCCTCCCTCCCCTGCCCTCCCCTCCCATCAATGTCCAACGATTTTCTGTTGCCCCATTCTCCCCTCCCACTCCCAAACATGTCCAGCGATTGTCCTTTGCCCCCACCCTCCCCTCCCATCCATCTTTTTTTATTACCTCCATTGAAGCGCCGCGTTATTTAAAGCCCTGCTGCCCGTCTCTAGCCTTCCCTGTTTGCTTCTGATGAGTTTGTGCCCTTAGTCACACCTTCTGACGTCAGGAAGGCTTCTGCTGGCAGAGATTAGGGACGCCCGCCAGCCAAGGTATGTGTTGTGGCAGGGGGTGGAGAGCAGTAGGAAGGCAGGGCAAAATGTGCCCTCCTACTTTGGGCACCTGCTAGTAAGGGGGGAAAGGGAAATGGGACTTGATATACCGCCTTTCTGAGGTTCTTTGCAACTACATTCAAAGCGGTTTACATATATTCAGGTACTTATTTTGTACCAGGGGCAATGGAGGGTTAAGTGACTTGCCCAGAGTCACAAGGAGCAGCAGTGGGAATCAAACCCAGTTCGCCAGGATTAAAGTCCACTGCACTAACCACTAGGCTATTCCTCCACTAGCAACATTCCATGTAGAAACCTGCCCTTGCAGATCACCAATGCGACCGCACAGGCTTCTGTTTCTGTGAGTCTGACGTCCTGCACATATGTGCAGGATGTCAGACTCACAGAAACAGAAGCCTGCACAGCTGCATTGCTGATCTGCAAGGGCAGGCTTCTACGTGGAGTATTGCTAGTGGAATAGCAACATTAACATTCCATGTAGAATCTCCAGTAGTAGCAACAGAATCTCAATAGTAGCAACATTCCATGTAGAATCTCAAATAGGGAAAGGGAAATGGGACTTGATATATCACCTTTCTGAGGTTTTTGCAACTACATTCAAGGCAGTTTACATATATTCAGGTACTTATTTTGTACCAGGGGCAATGGAGGGTGAAGTGACTTACCCAGAGTCACAAAGAGCTGCAGTGGGAATCGAACTCAGTTCCCCAGGATCAAAGTCCACTGCACTAACCACTAGGCTACTCCTCCACAACTAGCAACTAGTGTAGATTAACAAAAAGGCTCCTAAGTATACAACAGGTGTTTAAATTCAGATGACCTGTTATTGAATGAGGGGGAAGAATGTATTAATAAACCACTGAGTTGTACCAGTCACTCAACCCTAATTGTCTTCTCCCCTACCTCAAATGCTCCACAGTGAAAGTCAGGATACTGGGATAGATAGATCTGTGATTTGATTCAGTATGGCAGTTCTTATGGGTCACAATTTTAGACCATTCTTTGGTGTATTGCTACTTTAAAGGATCACTGGGATGGCCCATTGCCGTAATTTCTGTGTTGTGCATGACCATGTAGAAGAGCTGGGTTTTTATTTAACTTGCTTCTGCTTCATGGGACGTCTGGTGCAGGACATGCTGGGTACTAGTGCTCATAACTGCTAGGGGAGGGAGTCTCAGCCATTGCCCAATGGTAATACCCAGTGGTCACACTCTAGGTGTATGCGTATTAAGTTGAGTAAAGACTTGTGGCCTGTGGGTTTGCAAAGACTGACACTGTAATAACGGAACTAGATGAGGTGCTATTATAAAAATGTATAAACCCTGGCTAATTGTGCATGAAGGAACATGGTGTTCTAAGTCGATAGATACAATTCATCCAGAAGTCCAATTGAGCAACAGTGAAGAGTGCTGCCTCTACTTATTTTCCTGTGAAAATTAATAGAAAACCCACGCACATATATTGAACTTACAGGAACAAATGCATAAATAAAAGGTTACATTGATTTTGGAACTTGATAGTGCCAGTCATTAAGGTTTCTGCCTTAGCTACTGAGTATTTGGACACACTTGCTAGGCTGCCAGGCCTCAAATTAAATTGAGGTGGCAGACTAGTGGGTAGGGCTGGAGAGAAAGTATTATGAACAACTTTAAAAACTAAAAGTGGACGAAGCCTCGGGGCCAGATGAGATACGTCCCAGATTATTAAACAAATAGAAAATCCTGCTGGGCCCTCTTGAAAGATTTATTTAATAGATGCTTGGAGATGGGGAAAGGTTCCAAAGGATTGGAGGCAAAAAGATATGGTCTCCCTCTCTTTACAAAACTGGTGACAGAGAAGGAATAGGAAACTACAGGCCAGTACGCCTCATTCTAGTGGATGGAAAACTTTTGGAGATGCTGCTGAAGGAAATGATAGTGAAGAGTCCATGACTTGCAAGATCTGAGACAACTTTGACATTGCTAAAGGAGAATTGTGCTGATTGTTTTCTTTGACTGGATGACCAGAGAACTAGATCGAAGATGCATGCTAAATGTAGTCTACTTGGATTTCAGCAAAGCCTTTGAGGCTCATGAAAAAGCAGAGTTGGCTGAAGTTAGAACCCAAAGTAGAGAACTGGATTGGGAACTAGTTGGCTGACAGCAGAAAATGGTGGTAATGAAAACAGGTCTTAGAGGGATGTAATCTGCATGGAGCAGCAGGCACATTTCTGGTCGCAAATGGTGTTAGTCACAAATGGTGTTAATTACCATTTATCTGGAGGCTGATCCATGCTCAATAAAGTTGTATGTATTTGTCAGTGAAATAGTTGGCCCACGTCTTTTATACGATGGGCATTACAGAAAGAAAAAAAAGTATTTACTAACCACTGGACTTGAATGGAAAAGTGGATGTGGATAGGTGACTCAGTTATAGGATAAGTGCTTTAACAGCAGTCTTGGTTACGTGAAAAGATGGCATTGTTCAGAGACTTGTACAGTTCATATGACCTTATAACTTAATGCTGGAAAAGAATCTTAAGTAGAGGAGTGTGGTAGCCGTGTTAGTCCACTCTTAAGGTTATCAATAGAAATCAAACAAAATAAAACATGGAAAAGAAAATAAGATGATACCTTTTTTATTAGACATAACTTAATACATTTCTTGATTAGCTTTCAAAGGTTGCCCTTCTTCGTCAGATCGGAAATAAGCAAATGTGCTAGCTGACAGTGTATATAAGTGAAAACATTCAAGCATTACTATGACAGTCTGAAAGGGTGGGAGGATGGGGGTGGGTAGGAGGTATGCATGGGGACATCAAAGCATATCATTGATATTCTAACAGGATGGGTGTGGATAGGTGAGGGGTGGGTTGATCAACAGAGACATACAGCTTTATGGTTTATAATGGGCTAGGAACCCCAGGTCCTTGTTAAGTCCTTTCTGTTGGGAAAAGAATCTGAAAGTTAGCAGCTGTAAAGTACTGTTTCTGTTGTGACTTCTGAGGCCAATTAGACATAGTATAAGGATGGATATAGTGATGCATTGTGTTGTAAGTTAATTTCACATAGCATTGTATGATTAAGCTATACTTCAGCCAAATTGTTGGACAGTTCTTCATCTGCTGTTATTTATTATATACTTTGTCACTAATTATATTTAGTTCACTATTAATATACCAGTGACAGACACTTATCTTATTTTTACTATAGGAGACGTGGATTGAGTTACCTGTAAAGTGTTTGTCACTGGTTTATTCATAGTAAATGTATATTAATAGTGAATTAAATGTGATTGAATTATAGCATGTTTATCAGGAGGTTTTTTTTTTTGATCGATGATGGTGGAAAATTTGTAAGGGCAGCTTTATCCCTCATGGGGGTAAGAGGTGCCACTGAGGTCTTTCCTCCTTATAAGTAACCTAAACATATTGTGAAGCTTGTGAGTCTTGGATGAAGACATATTTCTGTTACTATAAATCATTTTCACGTATAAATGGGCTCTTACAAAATTAGATCAGAGCCATATCCGGCAACTGGCATTGAATATCTAGGTTTGTTTTGGACGCTAAAAAGTTAACCAGCTCTGCCAATATGCAGTGCCCACCGCTTAAATTTATAGTGGTGAAAGGTAGTCCTGCTATTTAAGTGGCCTATTTTGACTGCTCAACATTACTGGTTTGGTGCTGAATATCCACTCCTAACCAGTTATGTTACTACTACTACTACTACTTATCATTTCTAAAGCGCTACTAGACGTACGCAGCGCTGTACACTTGAACATGAAGAGGCAGTCCCTGCTCGACAGAGCTTACAATCTAATTAGGACAGACAAACAGGACAAATAAGGGATAAGGACAAAGAGTAGCAAGATTCCGGAATCCCAAAGAGTAGCAAGATTCCAGAATCCCAAAGACTACTACTACTACTTATCATTTCTATAGCGCTACTAGACGTACGCAGCGCTGTACACTTGAACATGAAGAGGCAGTCCCTGCTCGACAGAGCTCGCAATCTAATTAGGACAGACAAACAGAACAAATAAGGGATAAGGACAAAGAGTAGCAAGATTCCGTGCAGAATCCTAAAGAGTAGCAAGATTCCGGAATCCCATAGTAGCAAGATTCTGTGCAGAATCCCAAAGAGTAGCAAGATTCCGGAATCCCAAGATTACTACTACTACTTATCATTTCTATAGCGCTACTAGATGTACGCAGCGCTGTACACTTGAACATGAAGAGGCAGTCCCTGCTTGACAGAGCTTACAATCTAATTAGGACAGACAAACAGGACAAACAAGAGAAGGGAATATTAAAGTGAGGATGATAAAATAAGGGTTCTGAACAAGTGAATAAGGGTTAGGAGTTAAAAGCAGCATCAAAAAGGTGGGCTTTTAGCTTAGATTTGAAGACGGCCAGAGATGGAGCTTGACGTACCAGCTATAGCCGGTTAGGGCTAGATTCTATATATTGCGCCTGAAAAATCTGTGCTGAAAAAAAATTTGCCTAGGTGTATTCTATAAAGTACGCCTAAATTTAGGAATACTTTATAGAGTAAGCCTACATTTCCACACGGTTTATAGAATATGCCGAGCACCCATCCGAGTGATTAAATTTAGTCGTGGGCAGTTACGTCTAAATTACATACAGATTGGGTGCATTCTATAACCATGCGCATAAATTTTAGAAACGACTACGACCAGCCTATTCCATGCCCATGGCCCTTTTTCAACTATGCGACTTAGAATTTATGCGCATCACGTTATAGAATGCATAAATTCTAATTAATACCAATTAGTGTCATAAATTGCTTGTTAAAGTGGCAGCTATCGGTGCTGATTGGCTTGTTAACTAATTTGCACACGCAAATCCAGAATACAACTGGATTTGCACACCAAACTTAAGTTGCAGTATGTAGAGTCCGCTGGTTAGTGGTTATATCCTGCTAAATAGCCGCGGTTAGGCGCTTAAACCCTACTTAACTGGCCAGGAGCCATTCCTGGCCAGTTAAATAGTTTGAATATCGGGGAGTATATTTTAAGGGGCCAGATAAAGTAGGCATGGCCAGGGGAGGAGCTAGGGTAGTGATTTACATGCATCTGCATTGCTAAACGTATACACTAATATTCATGCCTGCTCTCAAGCAGCCTTAATGTTCATTTCTTCAGTCAAGGTGCTCTATTTGCAGGATATGTGCTAGTAGGCATCCAGGTGTATTTATAGACTACAAAAATAGATCCTTTCCTGTTCTATTAACCTCGGTGCTCGATTATAAAATTACCCTTGTAATAGGTAGTGCTCCATTTTCTGTCTGTGGAAAGAAACAATTGCGGGAAAGAATGAAAATTGTTGCATGCCTTTTAAATAAGTTTCATGCTTTGCCGTAAATGAAGGATTTAAACAACCCTGTCTTACTTTCTTTTCTGCAGTCCTTTCTTATTTTCTGAAAGTATAAATGCAAGAAAATCAAAGGATCTTTTTTTTTTTTTAATGTCCATGAAAATTAGTTTCTGTTCATTTAAATTCAAAACGCTACGGGAGCCCACAGCTCTAATTTTCCATCCTCAGTATTAATGAACAGGAGGCATGTCGAGGAGTGAAACCTTTCCCGACAAATTTCACATCATTTTCAAATACAGCAAGATATTGTAATAACTTTCAAATGCATGAAGACATATGGCAGAACTGAGAGTTTAATGTGATTACTTTCTAGAACGAGAAGAGTTTTGAAGACTGTAGAAAATGGGAATTCAAAATCAATGTAATCTAATCTAGCCCATGAGAAAATCAGAAAGGCTGATCAAAGCTTTGTGATGAGAACAAAAAAATTCAATAAGTGTACCATGCCAATTTTCAGAAAGGATCGTTGCAAAGCACCGTAACTGGCAATTCTTGTCAGTAGGATGATATACTGTGTGTTTTTCACAACAAAGTTCTGTGTTCCTTTTCTGCCTATTACTACTTTTGAACCTCACTACTTTATTCAAGGTAGTTTATTTTGCTTGGAACTTTTAAGCTATTTTGCAGCCATAACATGGAGGGGCCTGCAGGCCACCTTCTTCCAACAGAAAATAAAATCTATTTCTTGCTTGAAACAATGTGCAGGGCACGCCTAGATTCAGTGAATTATGAACACGATGCATAATATTTTCCCTCAGAGAGGTAAGTGCTGCCTGAGGACAGTGCTTTATCTTTGGCAGTTTCCTATGAAGGATCACAGAACAATGTATGCACATACACTGGACAAATGGTAAAGCACACAAATATTGAATTGGCACAGGTTTAACACTTGGGTACAGTGGCACCATTCATCATAGGCTTCCGTCTTAGCTACTGACCATTTCCGTAATCTTCTTAAACATTCATATTTCTGTAAATGGGGTATAGATGAAATTAGTCCCACACCCTTTGGCAAGTCAGTCAGAGAAAGGACACTGTTTCAGATTGGTGGAATGGCTATGAGTTTATTTAGATATCCTCCAATTCTGGAGACTGCACCTTCAGAAAATTAAAATCAGGATGGAGTAGATCCAGAGAGTGGTTATTATAATGGTCAGTGGTCTTCATTGTAAGTATATAAATATTGCCATACTGGGACAGACCGAAGGTCCATCAAGGCCCAGCATCCTGTTTCCAAAACCTGGCAAGCTCCCAAAACAGTACAGTACATTTTATGCTACTTATCTTAGAAATAAGCAGTGGATTTTCCCCAAGTCAATTTTAATAATGGTCTATGGACTTTTCCTTCAGGAAGCCATCCAAACCTTTTTTTAAACCTCGCTAAGCTAACCGCTTTTACTACATTCTCTGGCAACGAATTCCAGAGTTTAATTACATGATGAATAAAGAAATATTTTCTCTGATTTGTTTTAAATTTACTACTTTCTAGCTTCATTGCGTGCCCCCTAGTCTTAGAGGGGCATAATCGAAAGGGGCACCCAAGTTTTTCTGAGGACGTCTACTACTACTACTACTCACTACTTAACATTTCTAAAGCGCTACTAGGGTTACACAGTGCTGTACAGTTTAACAAAGAAGGACAGTCCCTGCTCAAAGGAGCTTACAATCTAATGGACAAAATGTGCAGTCAATCAAATTGGGGCAGTCTAGAGTTCCTGAATAGAGGTATAATGGTTAGGTGCTGAAGGCGACATTGAAGAGGTGGGCTTTGAGCAAGGATTTGAAGATGGGCAGGGAGGGGGCTTGGCGTATGGGCTCAGGAAGTTTATTCCAAGCATAGGGAGAGGCGAGGCAGAAAGGGTGGAGCCTGGAATTGGCGGTGGTGGAGAAGGGTACAGAGAGGAGGGATTTCTCCTGTGAGCGGAGGTTTTGGGTAGGAGCGTAAGGGGAGATAAGGGTTGAGAGGTAATGAGGGGCTGCAGATTGAGTGCATTTGTAGGTTAGTAGGAGACGCTCGAACTGTATGTGGTATCTGATCGGAAGCCAGTGAAGTGACTTGAGGAGAGGGGTGATATGAGCTTATCGGTCCAGGCGGAAGATAAGACGTGCAGCAGAGTTCTGAACGGATTGAAGGGGGGATAGATGGCTAAGTGGGAGGCCAGTGAGAAGTAGGTTGCAGTAGTCAAGGCGAGAGGTAATGAGAGAGTGGACGAGAGTTCGGGTGGTGTGCTCAGAGAGGAACGGGCAAATTTTGCTGATGTTATAGAGAAAGAAGCGACAGGTCTTGGCTATCTGCTGGATATGCGCAGAGAAGGAGAGGGAGGAGTCGAAGATGACTCCGAGGTTGCAGGACGTCCCAGAGAAGGGGCGGGGAAACCCGTATTATCGAAACAAGATGGGTGTCCATCTTTCGTTTCGATAGTACGGTCAGGGATGCCCAAATCGCAAAATTTAGGTCAACCTTAGAAAATCGTCCCTGATTTTCGGCCATAATGGAAACCGAGGATGCCCATCTCAGAAACGACCAAATCCAAGCCATTTGGTTGTGGGAGGAGCCAGCATTTGTAGTGCACTGGCCCCCCTGACATGCCAGGACATCAACCGGGCACCCTTACGGGTGAAGGGGGCACCTACATGTGGGTACAGTGGGTTTCTGGTGGGTTTTGAAGGGCTCACATTTACCACCACAAGTGTAATGGGGGTGGGCCTGGGTCCGCCTGCCTGAAGTGCACTGCACCCACTAAAACTGCTCCAGGGACCTGCAAACTGCTGTGATGGAACTGGGTATGACATTTGAGGCTGGCATAGAGGCTGGCAAAAAATATTTAAAAAGTTTTTTTTTTAGGGTGGGAGGTGGTTGGTGACCACTGGGGGAGTAAGGGGAGGTGATCCCCGATTTCCTCCGGTGGTCATCTGGTCAGTTCGGGCACCTTTTTGAGGCTTGGTCGTAAAAAAAATGGACCAAGTAAAGTCGCTCAAGTGCTCGTCAGGGACGCCCATGTGTTAGGCACGCCCCAGTCCCGCCTTCGCTACGCTTCCGACACACCCCCATGAACTTTGGTCGTCCCCGCGATGGAAAGCAGTTGAGGACGCCCAAAATCGGCTTTCGATTATGCCAATTTTGGGCGACCCTGGGAGAAGGATGCCCATCTCCCGATTTGTGTCAAAAGATGGGTGCCCTTCTCTTTTGAAAATAAGCCTGCTAGTATTTTTGGAAAGAGTAAACAAGCGATTAACATCTAACAGTAACACACTCCACTCATTATTTTCCAGACCTTTATCTTATCTCCCCACTTAGCCAAATGGAAAGCAATAGGAATATAATAGGTTTGTGAGGCAGTTTGTTAATTTTCTTTATGAAATCAGTACTCTTGTGAATGGTTGAGATTTACAGTTGTGAATTTGGCCTGCTTGGTTTGAGTGGTAACCTCATACTTTGTACCTCCAAGTACTAACCTACTTTGACATTACTTAGCCATATACTTGCAATGAGCTATTGTTCTCCAGCATCTAAAAAAAGATATAGTGGAATTAGAAAAGGTACAGAGGAGGGCGACGAAAATGATAAAGGGGATGGGACGACTTCCTCCCCCCACCCCAAAAAAATCTAAGTGCTTGTCATGGACATCCTAAATTGAAACTATTTTTGCTTGGCTTTTTCAGTAGTACTAGTAGGATTTGAACCAGCCACCTCTGGATTACAAGACCTGTGCTCTAACCACTTGGTAACAGCTCCAGTTACTTGGATGTCCCTCCCTTTTGATTATGCCCCTTCAGGTCTCTCTCAGCCAATCACAGACAGGGGTCTCTCTCAGCCAATCACAGCGCTGTGATTGGCTGAGAGAGACCCCTGTCTATGATTGGCTGAGAGAGACTTGAAGGGCATAATCAAAACGGAGGGATATCAACTTAAATGGAGCTGTGGCCAAGTGGTTAGAACACTAGTCTTTTAACCCAGAGGTGGATGGCTCAAATCCCACAGATACTACCGAAAAAACTAAGCAAAAATAGTTTTGATTTAGGGCACCTAGAGTTTTTTTCCACTTTTTTGAAGCTGGCCATCTGTAAACCCGGCGAGCTCAACATTTGACCTAAAAGTTGAGATTTAGCTGGTCCCAACCATACTATCGAAAGAAAACATGGCCGGCCATCTTTTCGATAATACGGTTGGCACTGCCCCTTTGTGGGGCCGGCCCCGAAGATGGCCGGTGCGGTTCGATTATGCCCCTCTATGTGTGTACAATGTGCTGCAAATTAGAACTACTACTGGCAACTGAGTGCCCCGGGCGGTAATTCTAATTTTTAAGCGTGTCCAAAACACGCAGCAGAAAATAATGTCTATTTTCTACCATGTGGCGCTAACTGGGCGGTAATTGGCAGTGTATGTATGTTGATGATTACCGCCCGGTTAACACACGAGACCTTACCACTAAGTGAATGGGTGGCGACAAGGTCTCAAGCCCAAAATGGATGCGCGCCAATTTTTATTTTGCCACACGTCCATTTTCAGCCAAAAAAGGCCTTTTTTGCAGGCACGCTGAGAAATGGACCTGCGTGCATCCAATACAAGTGCCTACAGCAGTGCAGGCCATTTTTCAGCGCGCTTTAGTAAAAGGGCCCCATAGCGATTCAGATGATGGAAGCTAAGGAGCCTGTTAGTAAAATGTGCTAAGCAGTCAAGGCTAGATTCTGTAAATGACATCCAAAGATAGGCACCAAAATCATGGGGTCCTTTTACTAAGCTGTGGTAAAAACTGGCCTGCAGTTATGCGAGCGTGTCTTTTGGGCATGCGCTTGGACATTTTTTACCGTGTTTAGGAAAAGGGGCCTTTTTTAAGGGGCTTGAAAATGGATGTGTACTAAAATTGAAACGAGCCCATGTCCATTTTCAGCCTAAAACCTTAACACTACCTACTGACCTAGCGATAAGGTCTCATGCTCTACCTGCATGGAAAGAATGCAGCACACGCCAACTGCTGTTTACCGCCAGGTAAGTGGCCCATGGTTGAAAATAGAAAATGATTTTATACTTCGGGAATTAGATATAGTGGAATTAGAAAAGGTGCAGAGAAGGGCGATGAAAATGATAAAGGGGATGGGATGACTTCCCTATGAGGAAAGGCTAAAGCGGTTAGGGCTCTTCAGCTTGGAGAAAAGGCGGCTGAGGGGAGATATGATAGAGGTCTATAAAATAATGAGTGGAGTTGAACAGGTAGATGTGAAGCGTCTGTTCACACTTTCCAAAAATACTAGGACTAGGGGGCATGCGATGAAGCAACAATGTAGTAAATTTAAAACGAATCGGAGAAAATTTTTCTTCACTCAACGTGTAATTAAACTCTGGAATTCTTTGCTAGAGAATGTGGTAAAGGCGGTTAGCTTAGTGGAGTTTAAAAAAGGTTTGGACAGCTTCCTGAAGGAAATGTCCATAGACCATTATAAAATGGACTTGGGGAAAATCCACTATTTCTGGGATAAGCAGTATAAAATATTTTGGGTTTGATGGACCTTTGGTCTTTCCCAGTATGTCAATACTTATGTACTTTATTTGATGTGTACCGAAGTCGGAATTACCACCCGGGTTACAATGACCCACCTCCCACCCCTCCACCCCCCAAAAGATGTGACAGTAGATACCAGGCTCTATGACAGCTCCAGATATTATAGCCATTCCTAAGAAAGCAGCAAGCAAGTGGAAGGAGTAGCCTAGTGGTCAATGCAGTGGACAGTGGACAACGGGATCCAGGTTCAATTATCACTTTAACTCTTTCATTTCAATACAAATATGTGAGCCCACCTGGAACATAGAAATACCTCCTCTACCTAAATATATACACTGGTACAAAATCACCAGTTGGTGCTTTTGTACAAATTGGTAAAACACCAAGTAGACCATCAGATATGAATTGGGGGGGGGGCGGGGGACATTTTGGATAAGAATGTGGGAATAATATGAGGAACCTTAATGTGAAGTATAGTCATAAAAATGGTACAAATCCTTAGTTTTTATCACCTCTATATCTCAGTCATCATAGAGATATGGTAAATCCATTAAGTACTCATTAAGTTCTTGGGCTATGGATTTAACCTTAATCCTAAATGTGATAATAATCTGGAGGTCAATTTTAACAGTAACCAATTACCTCTTATTAAGGAATTGTAACTGCATGCTCTTTCTTTTATAATTATTTCTTTCTATTTAAATGTATGACTATTGTAAACCACTTAATAATTATAATAGACAATAAACTAATTACTAATAAACTTGAAGCCTGAAGGTCATAAACCAAGGGAGGTTAGGGGTTCAATTAATCCTTGCTTCCCAATACTGAAGACTTTGAAATGTTGATGAAAGGGGAATGATAACATAGAAAAAATACATTTGCAATGCAATCACAGTAGAAATGTATTTCTCTAGATGAAAACGTGCCGATAGCTTCAAATTTCCAACCTTTTATGCTTTTTCTGAGTTCTGTAATATTACCGTAATGCAACTATTTTCAGTGAATAGATGTTCTATTTTGATGTTACTGTAAAATGTTTAAAATCCCATTCTACTAAATGTAAGTATTAAAACTAATGAAAATGTGCTAGATATGTACCATAACATAATGTGATGTATTTATTTTATTTATTTATTAGGATTTTTTTGAAGGAATTCACTCAAGGCAGCGTACAGGAAGAATAGATCAAACATGAGCAATAGGCAATTACAGCAGTAAAAATATTAAAATTACAATAAAAAGTATTGCATAGTATACAACTTACAATGTCAACACAATACGTAATAGTGAAGAATAAAGCAAAGATGGAACATACAGTATAGATAGGTAAGAGAGTAGGAAGAGTTAGAAAGTAACGTGATTAATTTAAAATTTGCACATGAGGTCAGAGATGGTTTAATATTATCTCAGCTAGGGTAGGAGTGGATAAACATGTCCTGCTGCATAATGTGCAGCCCATATCACTCCTTTTGTGAGTGAGAATAACAAGTTAGTTACTTCTTCCATTAAAGGCCTGGTTGAAGAGCCAAGCTTTCACTTGCTTCCTGAAGTAGAGGTAGTCTTGTGTTAAGCGGAGCCTTTCAGGCAGTGCATTCCAGAGTGTGGGGGCTACTCCGGAGAAGGCTCGCTTGCAGGTATCACATTGTGTAATGTGATAATTTACATAATATTATGTAAATACTCGAAATACTTATGTAATGTTCAATGCTGTATGAAATATTTAGGTGCATAGTCAATGACTGCAAGTAAAGAGTAACACATTACTCAGACCGTGATTCAGTCTCTCCATTCCTAGCTGAAAGATTGCACAAGACAGTTGACAAGATTGTGTTACTTATCCTTGCTGACGTTGCACGGCAGTTCTGATTTTGTAGTCTAAGAAGCATTGGTTCTAGATATGCAACTATAAGCGTTTTAAAAAATAAGGTTCCACCTCATTATGATGAGAGCACATTAACAATAAACCGTGCAACGCTTAACCCGTTTGCAGGAAAAGTACTAATAACCTCTCCTTTGTTTCATACTGTGCCCACAGCAAACCCTACCAGGGCAGGTGGAAGAGATTTCCCTGGCTCAGCCGAAGTGATCCGGGAATCCAGCAGCACAACAGGCATGGTAGTTGGAATTGTGGCGGCCGCAGCGCTATGCATCCTCATCCTCCTGTACGCCATGTACAAGTACAGAAACAGAGATGAAGGCTCATACCACGTCGACGAGAGCCGAAACTACATCAGTAACTCGGCACAGTCCAATGGGGCTGTGATTAAAGAAAAACAGCCCAACAGTGCTAAAAGCTCTAATAAAAACAAGAAAAATAAAGATAAAGAGTACTATGTCTGATCCCAAAACCTTAAGGAACACTTGTATAGAAAATAGTCTTCATTTTACCCAAGACATAATAAAAACTTATTTACTTTTTATGAAGCACATAAAGAAAAAGACAGGGAATACAATCAGAAAGGAAAGACTGTTTGAAAAAAACAAAAACCACCCAAGCATTTCAAGGTTTTGTTTCTGAAAAACAAGGGCCAATAAATTCTCTTAACATTCAGTGTTTTTCGTTTACTCTGCCTGTCTTTATGTTGCTGGAACATTTCTGAAAGACAATGATGAGACCATGCGTTCATAAAGCAAGGAGTATTACAACGTCAAGGCACAACACGAAAGAAGCTACCTAGGATTCTGGATTTAGCCAAAACGCTAGAGATTTCCTGGAAAAGTAAGTTAGCTTTATTGCCAGTGAAGACTCTGCTCATCCTGTACGGCTCGACATGCAAACTTTCTGAGTTTTGTTTCCTGGCGCAATGGAGCAGCGGTTGGAACTTGCTTTCGGAATGAGGTGCTGACTTTTCCGAAGACTTACTTTACCTAACAAGTCCCTTTCTGGTTGTGAGGAAAACAGTATGGAGGCCTTATTTTCAGAAATATGGAATCTAAGGCACATTTTCACAAAAAAATAATATTAAAAACACAAAAAAAAACAAGAGGGCATAGATGCAATCATTGGAAAATTTTCATGCACGCTTAATATGTTATTACACATGTTTATATCAAACACATCTATATGTGCTTTCTGGACTGTGATAAGTGATGTTTTATAGCCTGTTGTATAGAAAAATTCAAAATATATCTGCTCTTTGGCCATTTTTGGTAAAAATCAATGTTCTAAGTGTTGCTAGGTATAGAAAGTTTTATGACATCTGAAGCAACCGATATAGTTCAGTTTTTTTGCAGGCATTAAAAATTGTCACAAACTTCTTCCCTCATTTACTTTGCACTGTTGTGAGAATGCAGACGGGGATGCGTATGAATGTACATAAGTTAACTATATATTTTTTGTACCTGTACAGCAGCATCTGTTGTATTGCAGTTAGGGTCTATCAAATGAAACGAATTAAAAGCAAATACAGTGCTGCCCTCCTCCAATACGTGGCCACCTGCAGCCCAAACGAAAAGTGTCAACCTTTGTGAATGCACTTAAAATTCAGTAAACAAATGGTTCCTTTCCTGTTAATGTTTCCCTGTCGGAAAGTGTGTTTCATAAGATATGACTAAAATTGGCATCTTTTTCTTTCAATCTCAAATGTCATTTGGATCATATAGAATCTATATTATTATTTTATGTATCAACTCATCGCCACCAATTCTAACAGAGTCCATTGGTCTGCAGTAAATAACCCTGGCTGCTAGCTCGCGTTCTCTTTTTTATTAAAAAATCAAAAAAAGGAGCATAACCTATGACCCAAAGTACATGCTGAACATTCTAAATATGTGTTTGATCATAAAAGTATTTTCTACTAAGTTAATTATGTACACTAGTATTAAATGGTATCGTAACAGACAATAAAATGTAACTTGATCACAGACTTCTTTTAAAATAACACAATTTAGTTCTTGGTGAAAAAAAAATGCTAGGCTCTCTCTCTATTTTTTTTTAAATATATTGTTTCAGTCAGCTTTCAGCAATAAATTGTGAAGTAACATATCACTTATCAGGAAATTCAAAGAGAATACATTAGGCTGAGAGAGGGTACTTCAAGAGAAATCAGCTGAATGACTGGAGAACCTCCTGGGAGAAATCTTGATGCTCATACTTTGCAGACGGGAAGGAGGAATTTAAAATTAGCTTTAAACAGCGGGGATAAGAAAGAAACAGATCTTGTGCTATTCACTCTGGGGAGAATGAATGACGCTGGGACCCGGTGCAGCTAACACGGACAAATCTTAAAAACCTGTACAGTTGACAAGAAAACAGTTTGCCAAGTAGATTTCGGGGTATGTTTACTAAGGTGCCTTAGTATTTCTAACACTCCCTTAAATTTAAGCTGCATTAAATGCTAACGTGCCTGTACATTTCTATGGGCACGTTAGCATTTAACACGCATAAACCATTTACGTGCATTAAAAACGCTAACATGCCCTTAGCGCACCCTAGTAAACATAGGCGTTAGTTATAGCCGGATACATCTTTAAATGGGCTTTTTTTTTGTGAGCATTTCAAAATAATGTAGAAGATGCAGTCAGTATCATCCTTTCAATTGTATCTTGCAAAAATCTGATTTGCTCCCAGCTCAACATTTATTACAATTCAGCTGTACTCAGGGAAGGAAACGGTGAAAAAGTAGACAAAATTTAACACTAAATTTACTTACACTCAGCTCTGTGTGCTGTGCTTTGTAAATACGAATGCATTTGGCAAGAATCAAATTAATTCCACTATGTAGAATTCTAAACCTGTAGAATATACATTTGGCTGAATAATTATGCTATTAATTTTAAGCCTGGAGGTTACAGTACTGCATTTACATAAACCATGTCAACCAATTGTTTTCAGAAAAATAACATAGTACTGTAATTACTTGGCTTCATAATTTAATGAATCTTCTAAAGGGGATAGAAAATTCATAGTTTGTCATACACAACATTTCTGTAATTGTTTCAGATTATTTTTTCTTGTCATAAAACAAGCAGATCTATGTAATGGCTCCATGCATTAGCAGCTCCAGGGTTTTCAATAATGGAAAATTATTCTTAAATAAATAACAAATAGAAATCTATCCCGTTTACAGTATATGCCATAAAATGGTTGAGATGTTTTTTTCTGTTACTGTAATGTGTTGCCTTTCTTAACAAAATAACTAAGTAATGTGTGAAATGGTTCATCCCCAGGAAATCAAGATGCCAGATATCCTTTACCTTATACAGTGCTTCGTATGATGGTTACCCAAAAGTTTTCTTTTCTTTCTTTTTTTCTTTTTCTTTTCTTCTTCTTTGTTTTTCTTATTTTTGGCAAAGCAAATTTATCCATTACTGGAAATGCTAAGCAAGTGGAATTTACTGTTTTGTTAATAAAATGTTTCTTAATACAAATGTTGATTTTGGGGTTTTCTTTTTTTGTTATTTTATCCAACTCTATATTTTTCATGTAGAATCAAGTTTAATTCCATCACAGGGTCTACTGCTGTGTGCATTTCATCACCTGGAAGAAGCAGAGTAGGCTATATTTCCAAATGTACAGTGGGCCCTATATTCACCAGTAACCAAGAGAGTACAATCATAAGACATGTACTTGACAATTCTTTCTTCGGTCATGGCAATGGATTTCATCAGCTTCATGCCATGGTTTATATTCTTTCAAATACAT
Organism: Microcaecilia unicolor; assembly: GCF_901765095.1. NCBI lineage: Eukaryota > Metazoa > Chordata > Amphibia > Gymnophiona > Siphonopidae > Microcaecilia > Microcaecilia unicolor. The sequence continues at coordinate 37,999,254 of NC_044033.1, read as the reverse complement.
GTGTTTTACATGTTTTGGGGCCTGTGCAGTAAAGCCTAGTACACATAATAAGGCTAATTTGCATGCATTTAAATTAGCAGACTATGCAGTAAAGCCCCCACATCTATAGGCTCCAGTGGTGTAAAGTGTGGTTATCCCAAATGAAGGTTTTAACAAGCTCTTTTCCACAAGATGTTTACTGCTTGCACTGTAACCCCAATATTTAATATCTAGGTCCAGGTATTACATTTGTAACCATGCCTCAAGTGCCTGTTTCAATCTGGAAATCATCCAAAGTGAAAAGGCCGTTTAGTTAAAGGGATATCTCCGGCACTCGTTTCTGATCTTCTCCCAGTGTGCTGAATCGTAAACCTCCTCCAGGGCTTCCCCTTCTGGTCTCCTTACTCCATAGAGAGCAGATTGGGATGGGCCACATCGGCAACAAAGAGAGCTTGTGTGTCCCACTCGAACAAAAAGGTGTTCCACTGCCCCACTCCCGATGCTGTTATTAATAAAGAGATCTAGTAATGTTACTTCTTCCCAAGGAATAAACTCAAAAAAACATGAAGGCTGAGGCTGACAAATAGGTCAGACTCCTATCCTCCATTACCCATCTTTCTGTAATGTCCAGTTAACATGTTGCAAGTCCATTCACTCTTTGCTGGCAAGATTACTACTACTACTACTTAACATTTCTAGAGCGCTACTAGGGTTACACAGCGCTGTACAATTTAACAAAGAGAGACAGTCCCTGCTCAAAGAGCTTACAATCTAATAGACAAGTGAACGGTCGGTCTGATAGGGGCAGTCAAATTGGGGCAGTCTGGATTCACTGAACGGTAAGGGTTAGGTGCCGAACGCAGCATTGAAGAGGTGGGCTTTAAGCAAAGACTTGAAGACGGGCAGGGAGGGGGCTTGGCGTAAGGGCTCAGGAAGGTTGTTCCAAGCATAGGGTGAGGCGAGGCAGAATGAGCGGAGCCTGGAGTTGGCGGTGGTGGATAATGCAAACCTTTCCTATGGCCCTATTGCTGAACCCCAAATGGCACTGCCTTCTGGAAGTGGGGGATGCCAATCCAGAAGGAGGCTTTTTTATTTAAGATTTTGAAATTTACAGCTCTCATCACAAGCATCATTGACAAGGAAACTAATCCAAATATAGAGTGCCTCTGTTTCTCAAGCCCATATTATTGAGGAGAGGGAGAATATAGAGAGAGAAGGAAAGAGAGACAAACTAAACTCACAATATAAATCCCAATCTCCTGTCAACCCACTCATCAAACACAGCTATCACAATGCATTGTACGTTTGGGAAACTCGCCAGGTGCCCTTGGCCTGGATTGGCCGCTGTCGTGGACAGGATGCTGGGCTCGATGGACCCTTGGTCTTTTCCCAGTGTGGCATTACTTATGTACTTTTGTACTTATATAGAAATATTTATTTATTATTATTTTTTAAAGATAGTTTAATATACATAATATTCAAACAAGAATAATAAAACACAATTTATGAAATATCATTAGGAAATAAAAAAAAAAGAAATTGACACACTTCCATCGTCCACAATTTAACAAGAAATGATCCCAAGAATTTAGAAAATTATCAAGCTATGAAAAAAACCATGCTTTTAAACAAATTTATTTAAATCAAAGACTGTGCCTTGCCCTGTGGACTCACTCCAAATTGCTATACAGTGTTACATTCAGGTCTAAAGTCTCACAACAACACTCTCTTTACTTTTAAGAAAATTATCCAACTGATTAGGTTCAAAAAATTGATATTGCTTAGTGTGGAGTAAAATCCAAAACACACAAGGAAATTTCAAGAGAAAATTTGCTCTCAGGGCTGTTGCCCTTGGAAGCAAAGCAAGAAATGACTTACGTCGCTTTTGGGTTTCCCTGGATAAATCTGGGAAAACCCGTACTTTTGAACCTAGAAATAAAAAATTCAAATGTCTTAGGGAAAGTCTGAGAACTGCATCTCTATCTAATTCTAGTGCAAAGGTCACCAACAAAGTGGTTCTTTGGGTGATCACCTCCAAAGAAGATTCCAGGAAGGCCGTTAAATTCATTGGATTTTGAGGGTTTAAATTTTCTGGGACTAGCCCAGTACCTTGAATATAATATGCCCTTGTAATCGGTGGCAACGAAGTCTTGGGCATTCCCAGAATATCAACTAGATATTTCTTAACCGTTTGTACAGGTGATATAAGAGGTGATTTTGGAAAATTTATAATACGTAGGTTAAGTCTCTTGGATTGATTTTCCAAATATTCCATGTGCCTAGAAGCAAAGTTCCTTTCTTTAATTAAAGATTTTTCCACAAGTTTCATTTTTTCAACTTTTTGAGAGAGGCTTTTTACTTCAGTCGCATGAACCTCATTAATTTGTATTTGTTTTAATGCAGCTTCAGCTAAAACTTTAATAGTTTCTGTGTTCTTTGAAATAGCTGATTGTAAAGTTGAGAGACTTGTGGAATTTAGGTCCCATAGGAGGCATATTTTCAAAGCTCTTAGACTTACAAAGTTCTATAGGTTGCTATCCTGCTTATAATCAAACGAGAAAAACGCCCAAGTTCCGACCTAAATCGGGAGATGGACGTTTATCGCACAAAAACGAATAACACGGTATAATCGAAAGCCCAACTTGGACGTTTTCAATTGCACTCCATCGCAGAAGTGTACAAAGTTGACGGGGGCGTGTCGGAGGCATGGTGAAGGCAAGACTGGGGCATAATTATCACCCAAACAGAGATGGGCGCCTTTCGCCGATAATGGGAAAAAAGTATGCGTTTGTAGCTAGAATTTAGGGCACTTTTCCTGGACCCTGTTTTTTCACGAATAAGGCCCCAAAAAGTGCCCTAAGTGACCAGATTACCACCAGAGGGAATCGGGGATGACCTCCCCTGACTCCCCCAGTGGTCACTAACCCCCTCCCACCACAAAAAATGATGTTTCACAACTTTTTATTTTCACCCTCAAATGTCATACCCACCTCCCTGGCAGCAGTATGCAGGTCCCTGGAGCAGTTGTTAGGGGGTGCAGTGGACTTCAGGCAGGTGGACCCAGGCCCATCCCCCCCTACCTGTTACAATTATGCTGCTTAATGCTTAGTCGTCCAACCCCCCAAACCCACTCTACCCACATGTAGGTGCCCCCCTTCACCCCTTAGGGCTATAGTAATGGTGTAGACTTGTGGGCAGTGGGTTTTGAGGGGGATTTGGGGGGGGGGCTCAACACAAGGGAAGGGTGCTATGCACCTGGGAGCTCTTTTACCTTTTTTTTTGTTTTTGTAAAAGTGCCCCCTAGGGTGCCCGGTTGGTGTCCTGGCATGTGAGGGGGACCAGTGCACTATGAATCCTGGCCCCTCCCACAAACAAATGCCTTGGATTTATTTGTTTTTGAGCTGGGCGCTTTCATTTTCCATTATCACTGAAAAGCAAAAACGCCCAGCTCACAAATTGTCGAATAAAACATGAACGTCTATTTTTTTCAAAAATACAGTTCGGTCCGCCCCTTCACGGACCCGTTCTCGGAGATAAACGCCCATGGAGATAGACGTTTTTGTTCGATTATGCCCCTCCACGTAACTTTGTAAGTCTAAGTGCTTTGAAAATACGCCTCAAAGTGACTCTAAGGTCACTACAGCAGGTTTTTCAAAATTCCTCTCATTAAATACCAGGGCAGACGCTTGAACAACTTGTTCCAGGGTACTCACAAGCACAGAATCTGCCACAAGAGCTGGTTTCTGCTCTGGCTCATCAGGTTGTTCAGGAGATGATCTTTCTGCCTCCGTCAGGTTCCCTCCCTGCTCGCTCCCTTCACCTCTTCGGGCGGACGCTGCAGGACTTGACTGGAAGCTCTCACTTCCTGGTTGAGGAGGTGCTGCACGAAAGACAGGGCTAAGGGAAGCCCCGTCTCCACTGTCGGTCAGCGCAGAAACGCTGACGCCAGCTGCAGGAGTGGAAGTCAACCCGGCACCAGACGCTATTCCGAAGCATTCAAGCGTCGGCTGGGAGAGCAGAGGTCTACCACCAGGGTCCGAGGGAACATCCCTGACTTTCCCTCATCGCTTGCCCATCTCAACGACGGGTAAGGTAGCTCTCTCCAGATCTGCTGAGTGCAACTTAGAACGCGTCCGTTAGCACTAGGTCAGACCGTCGCCATCTTGGATCTATCAGAAATATTTATTTTTATTTTATTTATGTGCTTTATAGGACATATAAACATCAGCTGAATATTAGGAATAGAACCTAGCACCAACCATGAAATATATCAAATATTTCAATGTTGGAAGAATTATGACTAGAGATTTAATCAAATTAATCTCTAGCCATAATTCTTCCAACCTTGAAATTATTGCATACAAAATTAGTGTCTTGCCCTTTTCTATTATCCACTTTTTAGTTGGGAAGCTTCTGAGAGGGATTTTTAGGACTTCATTTCTAGTATCTGCCTCAGGTTCACAAATGAGTTGCTAGTAGGTGACATCAACCTTCATTTCGATAATTTAGAAGATGCAAGACTAAAAAGTCTTGGTGATTCCCTCACTTCTTTGCAATTTATCCAGTTCTCTGCTTTTTCGTCACACTCCAGGGGCCATCTGCTGGACCTCTTAGCCTTCCAGTTCACCAGTCTGGGAACTTTTTCTGCTAATAATGTACTCTTGGTATCTATCCCTTGGTCTTATCATAGCAGGCTAGAATTCACACTAAATTGGATGGAAATCGCTAGACCTGTACAGCATCATAACAACCTTCAGTCCTGTTATACCACAGGTAAGATTGACATTGTAAAGTTCTGGTCTGCTGTCTTCAATAGACATCAGCTCCCCCTGACTGATTCAAAGGATTTTATGTCTAAGTGGGACAATCTATACAGGTCTGTACTAGATGATATAACCCTATTAAAGATCAAGGTTAGACCAGCGCATAGGTTGTCACCTTGGTTTAATCAAGATATTCTTCAATTGAAGCAGAAGTGCAGGATTCTTGAGAGGAAATGGTCTAAAGTTCACTCAGGTGAGAGTAGATTACTGTGGAGAAGAGAACTCAGAGACAAAATGCTATAAAGGAAGCTAAAACTAGTTACAATAGCAAATTCATGGGTGGTGACTCCTTGAATACTAGAAAGCTTTTTAATCTGATTGGTAGTCATTTCAATACCAAATATCTATCAGCGGTTAATGAAATAGTTCCTTCTGCACATCAGCTTGTCACTTACATGGATCAGAAAATCTAGAAGATCAGATGTGGTGTATCGACTCTCAAGAGTAATAATGAGGAGCACTTCAGAGAACCTTCCACCTTGTGCAGAGATGCAAGAGTTGATAGGATTCGGTCATCTTTCAGTTACACACATCTGACAGTGTTAAGTCCTTTTTATTAAAATATTCTTCCTTGCAATGCTCCTTAGATGTTTGCCTGAATTATCTACTGCAAGCTGCTCCTAGCCTTTTTATTGATTGCCTTACAACACACATTTCTTATATGTCGTCACATGGTCTTTTCCTCGAGAGGAAGGGTTCTATTATGCTAAATCCCATCCTAAAAAACTTGCTGGTTTCAAGAAGCAATGTTACTAAGTACAGACCATTTGAATCCATCTTTTTATTGATGAAGGTAATGAAAGGTTTAGTTGGGCATCAACTCATGGAATATCTTTCCACCTTTTCCCTTTTATACAGCTCACAGAAACAGAAGCCTGCGCGGTCGCATTGCTGATCTGCAAGGGCAGGCTTCTACATGGAGTGTTGCTAGTGGAGGAGTAGCCCAGTGGTTAGTGCAGTGGACTTTGACCCTGAGGAACTGAGCTCAATTCCCACTGCAGCTCCTTGTGACTCTGGGCAAGTCACTTAACCCTCCATTGCCCCTGGTACAAAATAAGTACCTGAATATATGTGAACCACTTTGAATGTAGTTGCAAAATCCTCAGAAAGGCAGTATATCAAGTCCCATTTCCATCCACTAAAAAGTTAACTGGCTATGCTAACATTCAGTGCTAACCAATTAATTTTTTAGCAGTCAAAGATAGGCCTGCTACTTAAGCAGCCTATTTTGACTGCTCAACATAGCTGGTTAGGTGCTGCATATCTGCACCTAACCGGCTATGTCACACGATACAGCTGCTTAGTGGCTAGCAGCTAACCAGGATATTGAGTGGGAGATAACTGGTTACAGCGCTGCGTATGCCTTGTAGCGCTATAGAAATGCTAAATAGTAGTAGTAGTAGTAGTATTTTCTGTTGAATATCGATGGGCACTTAAACCCTATATAGCCGGCCAGGAGCCATTCATGGCCAGTTACATGTGGGGTTTGAAAACTGATCCCTAAATAAATAAGCCGTATAGGCGCATACAGTATGTGTCCTACATGCGTCAATTTGAAGTTACTGCCCAGCTACCAAGTGGCCCGGGCGGTAATTTCATTTTTTATGCATGTCCACTAAGCGTGCTGGAAAATAATTTTGATTTTCCTGTGCGTGGCGGAAACCGGGCAGTAATCATCATTTTACATGCGTAGATGATTACCGCCCGGTTACCGCGTGAGACCTTACTGCTAAGTCAATGGGTGACGGTAATGTCCCAGACCCAAAATGGAAGCGCGCCAATTTTTATTTTGCAGCACATCCATTTTTGGCAAAAATTTAAAAAGGCCTTTTTTACAGGTGCGCTGAAAAATGGATCTGTGCGTGCTCAAAACATGCACCTACACTAGTACAGCCCATTTTTCAGCGCACCTTAGTAAAAGGACACAATTTAAAAGAAATATGTAAAACAAACTGAAAACAAATCTGAAAGTCAGGAATAAAACCAAACGAATGAACTGAAAATGTTTTTGCTTATGTGCATTGCTGGTAGGCAGCTCACCCTTTTCCATCACATTCCACAGGATAGTTTTCTTTTATCTGCACTCCCCAGCATATTTGAGTGATATCATTAAGATCAAAGTGCTGATAAGGAAGTCAAAGAGAGACTTTGAAAAGAAGATTGAGTTGGGAGGCAAAAACACACACATTTTTAAAAGTATATTAGAAGCAAGAAGCTGGTAAAAGTCAATAGGACCACTAGATGAATGAGGGGTAAATGGGACACTCAGGGAAGACAAGGCCATAGCGGAGAGACGTGGAAGGGCACTTCAGGAAGTTACATGGAAATAGTTTTAAAAACAAATAGGAGAAAATATTTTTTCATTCAACAAATAGTTAAGCTCTGGATCTCTTTGCCGGAGGAGGTGAAATGTATTAAGTTATGTCCAAAAAAACGGTATCATCTTATTTTCTTTTCCATGTTTTATTTTGTTTGATTTCTATTGATAACCTTAAGAGTGGACTAACACGGCTAGCACACTCCTCTACCTGAGGAGGTGGTAACTGCTGTTAGCGTATCTGAGTTTAAAAAAAGGTTTAGACAAATTCCTGGAGGAAAAGTCCATAGTCTGCTATTGAGACAGACATGGGAAGCAACTGCTTGCCCTGGGATTTGTAGTATGGAGTGTTGTCACGATTTGGGTTTCTGCCAGGTACTTGTGACCTGGCTTGGCCATTGTTTGGTAAACAGGATACTGGGCTAGATGGACCATTGGTGTGACCCAGTATGGCTACTATTATGTTCTTATGATATGACATCTAAATCCAAATTTTGGACATTTTGTAGAAAACATCCAAAAATCCAGTAGCAAAAATGACCTTTTTTCAAACTAGAAAAATGTTCAACTTTGTGTTTCAAAAATAGCCATTTCCTAGACATTTTTGTGCTCAGTGTGTCTCTCTTTTTGGATCACTAAAAAAAGCAAAGTCCAAGGGATAAAAAGCACAAAAACAAGCCATTGCGATGTATGGGAGGGTGACAGCATTCTTAGTAGACTGGCTACGCAGACATCCCAGTAGAGCAGTAGGGCACCCTAGGAGGCACTGCAGTGGACGTCACATAAAAGGTACGCATCTCCTCATTACTCCTTATATTGTATGGTGAGCCCTCCAAAACTCACCAAAAACCTACTGTACCTCATATAGGTGACACCTGAAGACACAAGGGCTATTGTAGTAGTGTACAGTTGGGTTACAGTATGTTTTTGTAGGGTTTTGGAGGGCTTATACTTTCCACCACAAGTGTAACAGATGGGATATGGGCCTGGGCTGCCTTTTCTACAGTGCAATGCACTGACCACTAGGCTACCCCAGGGACCTGCTTGCTACTCTAATAAGATGGCCATAACATCTGAAGCTGTCATAGACGCTGGTATGTACTGGGGGATGGGAAGGGGTCAGTGACCACTGGGGGAGAAAGGGAGTCATGCCTTAATCCTTCCAGTGGTCATTTGGGGCACCTCTCTGTGACTTAGTCATAATTGAAAGAGGTCTAGATCAAAATGTCTAAGTTTTAGACCCAGACATTTTTGCTTTGTTCCATTATGGTAGAAAAACGTCCAAGTTTTAGGAACACCCAGCTCCTGCCCCCAGCATGCCCCCTTGTGATTTGAATGCACTACATACAAATTGCATAGAAAACCATTTGGGTTTTAAAAATAGTGATTTAGATATTATGCAAATAATCTTCCACTTTGCCACTTTGTAGACAGTTTTCAGTTTTGAAAATGAGCCCCTTAATAAAATCTTTGCTTTGGTCTTCACTGAGGAAGATGTGGGGGATATTCCAGTACTAGAAATGATATTCAATGGTGATGAGTCAGAGGATCTGAAACAAATCTCTGTATATCTAGAAGATGTTATAGTGCAATTTGATAAATTAAAGAGTAGCAAGTCACCTGGACCAGATGGTATACATACCAGAGTACTGAAAGAACTAAAAAATGAATTTGCAAAGATATTGTTAGTAATAAGTAATTTATTTTTAAAATCAAGCATGGTAATGGAAGATTGGAGGGTGGCAAATGTAATGCCAATTTTTTTTTTAATGGGTTCCTGATGTGACCACGGAAATTATAGACTGGTGAGTTTGATGTCAATGCCAGGTAAAGTGGTTGAGACTATTATAAAGAACAAAATTATTGAACGCATACATAGGCATGGATTAATGAAACCAAACCACTATGGATTTAGTCGAGGGAAATCTTTCTTCAACAATTTGCTACATTTCTTTGAAGGGATGAATAAATAGGTGGATGAAGGTGATACTTTGAATCTGGAATTTCAAATGGAGTTTAACAAAGCCACATGGCAATACAAACAGCCCATTCAAAGTGAATGGGCTGTGTCGGCATTAGCGCACCGGCAACTGCTAGCATGGCTTAGTAAACAGGTGGGGGGGAGGGGATCTTATGAATGACTCCTGAGGAAACTGGAAAGTCATGGGATAGGAGGTAGTGTCCTATTGCAAATGAATAACTGGTTAAAAGATAGAAGACAGAGAGTAGGGTTAGTCAATATACTAAATGGAGTAGGGGTTCCTCAGGGGTCTGTGCTGGGACCACTATCTTTGAACATATTTATAAAAGATCTAGAGATGGAAATAACTAGTGATGCAATTAAGTTTGCAGATGACCCAAAGACATTAAAAGTTATTAAATCGCAAGAGGACTGTGAAAAATTGCAAAAGGACCATTTTCAAAAGAGAAAAACATTTCAAAAACAGCATAAAGTGGCATTTGGAAGTTCACGATTTTCAAAACTTGGATTTGAGATGTTTTTCTTTGCAGTGCGTCCAAATCACAAGGGAGCATGTTGGAGGTGGGATTTGGGCATTCCCAAAACTTGGAAAATTTTTCCTATCATAATGGAACAAAACAAAAACACCTAGTGCTAAAAGTTACATGTTCTTGTTCAGATTCTTTCAAATCACACCTAAGTCACAAAAAGGTGCCCTAAATGACAATGTGACCACTGGAAGGATTAAGGCATGACCCCCCCCCCCCCCTTACTCCCCCAGTGAACACTGACCCGTTCCCCCCTCCCCCATGCCAGCCTCTAAAACAACTTCAGATGTTATGGCTACTCTCATTAGAGCAGCAAGCAGATCCCTGGTGAAGCTTAGTGGTCAGTGCAGTACACTATAGAGAAGGGGACCCAGGCCCTTAACTCACTTTGTTACACTTGTGGTGGAAAGTGTGAGCCCTCTAAAACCCACCAAAAAACTACTGTACCTACATATAGGTGACACTTGTAGCCACAAGGGCTGTTATAGTAATATCCAGTTGGATACAGTAGGTTTTTGGTGGGTTTTGGAGGGCTCTTCCGCCTGAACCGATACACTCATATCACCCCTCTCCTCAAGTCACTTCATTGGCTTCCGATCAGGTACCGCATTCAATTCAAGCTTCTGCTACTAACCTACAAATGTACTCATCTGCAGCCCCTCCTTACCTCTCAACCCTCATCTCCCCTTACGTTCCTACCCGTAACCTCCGCTCTCAAGACAAATCCCTCCTTTCAGTACCCTTCTCCACCACCGCCAACTCCAGGCTCCGCCCTTTCTGCCTCGCCTCACCCCACTCGTGGAACAAACTCCCACAGCCCATACGCCAGGCCCCCTCCCTGCCCATCTTCAAATCACTGCTTAAAGCCCACCTCTTTAATGTCGCCTTCGGCACCTAACCACTACACCTCTACCCAGGAAAGCTAGACTGCCCCAACTTGACATTTCGTTCTTTAGATTGTAAGCTCCTTTGAGCAGGGACCGTCCTTCTTTGTTTAATTTGTACAGCGCTGCGTAACCCTAGTAGCGCTCTAGAAATGTTAAGTAGTAGTAGTAGCAATATAAGAGGGTAATGATGAAATGTGCACATGAGACCTTTTATGTGAAGTCCACTGCCGTGCCCCCTAGGGTGTTACACTGCTCTACTAGGAAGTCTGGGTGGCTAGTCTACTAAGAATGCTGCCCCCCCCCCCCCCCATATAATCCCAATGGCTTGTTTTGTGCGTTTTTCCCTTGGATGTTTTATATTTTTTTTTCTAAAATGGTCCTAAAAGATAGACCCACTGAGCACAAAAATGTCTAGCAAATGGCCATTTTTAAAACAAAAAGTTCTGGTTTGAAAATGGCCATGTTCGTTACTGGATTTTGGGACGTTTTCTGCAAAATGTCCAAAATCAGATTTACTAAATAATGTAAAGGGTGGGTGTGGAAATAATTAATCACTTAAAATATCCAAAAAATCTTTCCACAAAAAAAACTTTTATACACTGATCTTCATATACTAAGCATATAGCTGTGGTCCTTATCAACTCACTTTTGGTTAGGATGGAAAAAGGCCTCAAAGAGCTCCGGGGTCAAACGACTCCTATAGAGCTGAATAGATCATAAACATCTTCTCTTCATCATTGGCCACCAAAGAACCTTCCCTGATCGCTTCAACTAATTTAACTGTAACACACATCTTCAAAAAGAGTTTTCAAAAAGAATTTGCTTGCAATCAAACAACTACAACTACAGCGATATGCTGCAAATCCGAGAAAAATACCGCCACTTATCTTACTAGTGGTATTCATTCACAGCTATGGAATCTCCTCATGCTGTGTCGAGAAGCTTGCCCCCTTCTTTATATGTATAACCACACATAACTCAAGGTTGACTCTCAAAAACTAGTTGTATTAACATAATATCTAAATCATTAACAACTGTATTACTGTTACAAATTAGTTTCCTTTATTAATTCAATTACAAAATACTTATAAATTTGCATCAAATGTATTACATTGTTATAAAATACAATCAACTCTTCCCAAACAATCAGCTCATTCCAAACATACATTCACATCCATAATACTCATCCATACTCAAGAAAAATGTCAGGAAGTATTTTTTTCACGGAGAGAGTGGTGGATGCTTGGAATGCCCTCCCACAGGAGGTGGTGGAGATGAAAACGGTAACGGAATTCAAACATGCGCGGGATAAACATAAAGGAATCTGATTGGGCAGACTGGATGGACCATGCAGGTCTTTTTCTGCCGTCATCTACTATGTTACCTGTAAACCACATTAACTACACACAAAAGGGTTAATATCACTGTGAACATCTAAAACAGGAGGTGGTGGAGAGGAAAACGGTAACGGAATTCAAACATGCGTGGGATAAACATAAAGGAATCCTGCTCAGAAGGAAGGGATCCCCAGAAGCTTAGCCGGTGGTGGGAGGCAGGGCTGGTGGTTGGGAGGTGGGGATAGTGCTGGGCAGACTTATACGGTCTGTGCCAGAGCCGGTGGTGGGAGGCAGGGCTGGTGGTTGGAAGGCGGGGATAGTGCTGGGCAGACTTATACGATCTGTGCCCTGAAAAAGACAGGTACAAATCAAGGTAAGGTATACACAAAAATGGCACATGTGAGTTTATCTTGTTGGGCAGACTGGGTGGACCGTACAGGTCTTTTTCTGCCATCATCTACTATGTTACTATATGTTACTATGTTATATAGCCTACACACTATTACAATAATCATTTCAAGCCTACAATTATATAGTCTTCATCACACATTATCAAATATATCCCTGTATAAGGATTTCTGTATTGTAGTTCCCATCAAACTTGAACTGTTCTTCAATGATGAAGTAGAGGCTTATTAAACAGCATTCAAACAAAGTAATGATGTGTCTTTTGTTGACCACCTCATCAAAATCCAGAGCTCCACGTTCCAAAAAGTGTCCACATTCCATATATTGTCCTGTTGTAATTTAATCGTGAATTCCCCAAAACAAGGGATATTCTATATTGAGCAGTCAAATAGCCAAAAAAGGACCCGACATGATCATGTTTCGCTCTCACAGAGCGTCTTCAGGGGTCTTGCGTTTTTTCAGCTCTTCCAGATGGTTGAATACTCAACAACCAACCTGCAGTCTGCCGGTGCACCTGCCCCAAAGGACTAGCACAAAGACGTCCCTTGGGAATGCACATCTATGTCTGAAAATATTGTCAGGATTTGTACCCAGGACATCTGGGAGTCCTTTTACTAAGCCACGTAAGCGCCTACATGCACCCAGTGCGTGCCAATTTGGAACTACCGCCAGCTACCTCATGGCCCGGGCAGTAATTTTGTTTATACATGCCCACTACGTGCACTGGAAAATTTCTGGCATGCAGTGCTAACCGGGCAGTAATCACCATTGTACGCACACAGACGATTACCGCCCAGTTAACATGTGAGACCTTACCGCTAAGTCAGTGGGTAGTGATAAGGTCTAATGAATGTGCACCAATTTTCATTTTGCCGCATGTCTATTTTCGGCCAAAAATAGGTCTTTTTTGCAGGTGCGCTGAAAAATGAACCTGTGTGCATCCGATACACGCGTCTACACCAGTGCAGGCCACTTTTCGGTGCACCTTAGTAAAAGGACCCCCCCCCTGGATTTCAGAAAGCTCTTCACTTTGTGCAGTACTCCACTCAAGAGCTTAAGGGAGATCACCCCTTAATCCCCCTGTAGTTCCTGTTCCCCTCCCCCGTATGCAAAACAGGGCAAGAGATATTAGAATCTGTGACAGCGTAGGTACAATATAGGTTTGTGTTCATTTGCAAGAGCTGAGCATGCATGGGGGTGCCAATGTCAGATGCTGGGGCACTGCTGCTGACTCCACGGTGTTCTGATGACCCGGGGTTTTGACGGGCTGAGGATATCTTCGTTTGGTGGGGCTTGAGGATCCATACCAGCTAATGTGTTTAATTTTTAAGTTTGAATGGGGTATGATGCAGAGGGGAGGGGAAAGAACGAGGAACAGGGGGCAGAGAGAAAATATATCATGCCCAACCATACCAAAAATTGTTTTCCAGTACACCACCGTTTTAGATGTATGTGGTTCTAAAATGGATGTCCTCCTTCATGTAACCAGCACATAAACATCCATTTCTCTATATATCTTAGAACAAGCTCTCTGTTGGCACATCCTGTTCAAAAATACTAGCGGAACTTAACACATTCCTACCTCAATGCCTGTATTCTGATTTGTATGTTTTTTCTAAAATGCAACTCCATATCTAACGTATCAATGGAAAGTTAAGCTGATTAGCATGCATTAACATCTAATAGGCTTAGACTGAACGTGGAATTTACCTGTGATTATTTACTTGTAATTAGACAGTAATTTTTTGAAGATGACAGTGGGAAATTGTCTTCTCATGCAACTGTTAGATTTGATCATATATGTTTTAATTACCTTGTTTAGAGTTTTAGGTCATCTATCTAATGCTTTTTAAAATGCATTGGCTAAAATTGTTATATTTGCTGTATTTGGGGCTGGGATTGTTTGGGGGGAGGGGTGATGGTCTGAGTAATGTTGGAATTTCAGATTCTTCCTTTATTCCTACGATATGTAGTCGCTTTAGACGTGAGAAAAGTAATGGAAAGATAACGCATCCAACTGATTATAATGTGATAGACTGTCTTTCATTGTCTCAATGTATTCCAGAAGCGGTGATTGGAAATAGAGGTGCGAGAAGAAAGGGTAAGGGAAGAAAGACAGAAAATTTGATAAAAGTTAATATGGATTATTCAGCTGATGAGGATTTTGCGGTTACTGAATGCATTTATTTTAATGTTTGCTCAATGTGTAACAAAATAGTAACATAGTAGATGACGGCAGAAAAAGACCTGCACGGTCCATCCAGTCTGCCCAAGATAAACTCATGTGTATACCTTACCTTGATTTGTACCTGTATTTCTCAGGGCACAGACCGTATAAGTCTGCCCAGCAGTTTTTCCTGCCTCCCAACCACCTGTCCCGCCTTCCATCACCGGCTCTGGCACAGACCGTATAAGTCTGCCCTCCCCTATCCTCGCCTCCCAACCACCAACCCCTCTTCCCCCCACCTGCTCTGCCACCCAATTGTAGCTAAGCTTCTGAGGATCCATTCCTTCTGCACAGGATTCCTTTATGCACATCCCACGCATGTTTGAATTCCGTTACTGTTTTCATCGCCACCACCTCCCGCGGGAGGGCATTCCAAGCATCCACCACCCTCTCCGTGAAAAAACACTTCCTGACATCTTTTCTGAGTCTGCCCCCCTTCAATCTCATTTCATGTCCTCTCGTTCTACCGCCTTCCCATCTCCGGAAAAAATTCGTTTGCGGATTAATACCTTTCAAATATTTGAACGTCTGTATCATATCACCCCTGTTCCTCCTTTCCTCCAGGGTATGCATGTTCAGGTCAGCAAGTCTCTCTTCATACGTTTTGGAACGCAAATCCCATACCATCCTCGTAGCTTTTCTTTTGATTTGATAAGTGATCTAATAAAGGAAAGATAACCTGGATTGGCTTTAATCACTGAGACTTGGGGGGGGGGGGGGTCCTTTTACAAAGGTGTGCTGAAAAATGGCTTGCGGTAGTCTAGGAGTGGGTTTTGGGCACGCGCATCAATCTAGTTTTTAGAGTGCCTATACAAAAGGCCTTTTTTTTATTTTTGCCGAAAATGGAAGTGCAGCAAAATGAAAATTGCCGTACGTCCATTTTGGGTCTAAGACCTTACCACCAGCCATTGACCTAGTGGTAAAGGCTCTTGCAGTAACCGGGCAGTAATGACCTATGTGCACCAAATACCACTTGTACGCATCTGTTATGCACGCCAAAAAGTTAAAAAAAAAAATTTTCAGACGCGCATATTGGACACGCGCCAAAAATGAAATTACCAAAAGAGCCACATGGTAGTCAGGTGGTAACTCCATTTTTGCATGCATTGGGTGTGCATAGACGCTTACGCGGCTTAGTAAAAGGACCCCCTGGCTTCCTGATATTAATTCCCCCTTAATTTGATTGATTTGTCCGTTCAGCTATAGAATTATTTATTTTAATAGATTAGATAAAAAGGGAGGTGATGGTATGTTCTATATAAAGACTTTTATGATTTTAAGCGTATTGAAAAATCAGTTGAAGGAAATTTAGAATATATGGTATGTCAATTTTTAAATAATGGTAGTAGAAATACTATCAGATTTCTTTTACTTTATAGACCTCTGGGAGTTTGGCATTCAGTACTGAAAAGAATAACTGAAGTTATTAGTCATTATTTTGTGCTGTTTAGTAAACTAATTATGATCCCTATTTACAAAGCTCTACTAGCGGCTACCAGTGCAGTAAAGCTGATACAGCCCAATCACTTTGAATGGGCTGTGTCAGCATTGCCGCATAGCTTTGTAAACAGGGGGTGTATTAGGAGATCTTAATCTCCATCTGGAAGATTGTCTTAGTAAAACTCTCCCGCTCAGGGGTGTAGCTAGGTGGGGCTATGGGGGAATGGACCCCCACAGATTTAGCCCTGGCCCCCTGTACTTTCGACCCCCCCAGCCACCGACCCTCCCCTGCCACTTTCGATGCCCCTCCCCCGCCGCCACTGCCTGGTACCTTTGCTGGCGGGGGTCTCCAACCCCTGCCTGCCGAAGTCTTCTTCAGCGCTGGTCTCCGACACCCATGGGCATAGTTTGGGGGCGAGGGGGGCATTGCCCCCAAACGCAGGGCTGGCGCAACGCTGCAGGCAGCTCTCCCTCAGTCCTGCCCGACAACCCTCCTCTCTGTTCCTTTCCCCCCCCTCGGCGCGTTTAACCTTTTATTTTCAGTGGCAGCGACGGCAGTGAAGAAGAAAGCACTGCAGGTTCGCCTCCAGTTTCTCACTTCCCTCACACAGTGTCCTGCCCGCGCGGAAACAGGAAATGAATCATTGCACAAGGTGGGACACTGTATGAGGGAAGGGAGAAGCTGGAGGCGAGCCCGCAGTGTTCTTCTTCACTGCCGTCACTGCCACTGAAAATAAAAAGGTTAAATGCGCTGGGGGGGGGGGGTGAAGGAATGTTGAGGAGGGCTGTCGGGGAGTTGTGGGAGGGCAGGGGGAGAGAAGAGATCGCTGGACATGGAGAGGAGAGGAGGGGAGGGCAGGGGGTGAGAAGAGATTGCTGGACATGGAGAAGAAAGGAGGGGAGGGCAGGGGGAGAGAAGAGATCACTGGACATGGAGAGGAGGGGAGGGCAGGGGGAGAGAAGAGATCACTGGACATGGAGGGGAGGGCAGGGGGGAGAGAAGAGATCACTGGACATGGAGAGGAAAGGAGGGGAGGGCAGGGGAGAGAAGAGATCACTGGACATGGCGAGGAGGGGAGGGCAGGGGGAGAGAGGAGAATTGTTGGACATGGATGGATGAATGGGGGCAGGGGAGAGAGGAATTTTGCTGGATATGGGTGGATGGAGGAGAGGGCAGGGGAGAGAGGAGAACTGCTGAGCATGGATGGATGGAGGGGGCAGGGGAGAGAGGAAATTTGCTGATTATGAATGGATGGAGGAGAGGGCACAGGAGAATGGAGAGTTGCTGGAAATGGATGGATGGAGGAGAGGGCAGGGGAGAATGGAGAGTTGCTGGAAATGGATGGATGGAGGAGAGGGCAGGGAAGAATGGAGAGTTGCTGGAAATGGATGGATAGAGGGCAGGGGAGAATGGAGAGTTGCTGGAAATGGATGGATAGAGGGCAGGGGAGAATGGAGAGTTGCTGTACATGGATGGATAGAGGGCAGGGGAGAGGAAAATTGCTGGACATGGATGGATGAATGGGTGCAGGGGAGAGAGGAATTTTGCTGGATATGGGTGGAGGAGAGGGCAGGGGAGAATGGAGAGTTGCTGGACATGGATGGATGGAGGGCAGGGGAGATGAGAGGAGGATTGCTGGATGTGGATGGATGGAAGGGAGGGCAGGGGAGAGAGGAATTTTGCTGGACATGGATGGATGGATGGAGGGGAGGGCAGGGGAGAGGAGAATTGCTGGACATGGATAGATGGCGGAGAGGGCAGGGGAGAATGGAGAGTTGCTGGAAATGGATGGATAGAGGGCAGGGGAGAATGGAGAGTTGCTGGAAATGGATGGATAGAGGGCAGGGAAGAGGAAAATTGCTGGACATGGATGGATGAATAGGGGCAGGGGAGAGAGGAATTTTGCTGGATATGGGTGGATGGAGGAAAGGGCAGGGGAGAATGGAGAGTTGCTAGACATGGATGGATGGAAGGAGAGGGCAGGGGAGAGGAGAATTGCTGGACATGGATGGATGAATGGGTGCAGGGGAGAGAGGAATTTTGCTGGATATGGGTGGAGGAGAGGGCAGGGGAGATTGGAGAGTTGCTGGACATGGATGGATGGAGGGCAGGGGAGATGAGAGGAGAATTGCTGGATGTGGATGGATGGAAGGGAGGGCAGGGGAGAGAGGAATTTTGCTGGACATGGATGGATGGATGGATGGAGGGGAGGGCAGGGGAGAGGAGAATTGCTGGACATGGATAGATGGAGGAAAGGGCAGGGGAGAATGGAAAGTTGCTGGACATGGATGGATAGAGGGGAGGAAAGTCAGGAAGGAGATGCACATGGATGGAGGGCAGGGAAGAGAGGAGAAATGCTGGACATGGATTGAGGGGAGGGAAGAGAGGAGAAATGTTGTACAAGGATGGAGGGAAGGAAAGACAAAGGAAGTAGATGCACACGGATGGAGAGGAAGGGAGAGAGGAGAAATGATGGACATGGATGGAGGCAAGGGAAGACAGAGGAAGTAGATGCAGATGGATGGATGAGGGGAGGGGAGTGAGGAGAAATGCTGGATATGGATGGAGAGAAAACTGCTGAATTTAAGGGCTGGATCGGAACACTTTGAAAGCAGATACTGAAACTCGAGGAAGGATAGGGACAGGCAGTGGCGTAGTTAGGGTAGTTGACACCCGGGGCCGGTCATTTTTTAACAGCCCCCCCCCCCCAATCCAGTACTAAGCATACCGAGAATACAAAACACTCAGGACCTATAGCGCAATTCTACCATACCATAAGCAGTCATTTCTACAAGTCACACAAGCATCTTAAACGCTACAGTGAGCACTAGAACATCAATTCACCTATTGTAAAACGAAAACAGATTAGTACAGATCGTCGATCCTGCACAGTCAATGCCAACCGAAAGCCATGTCTTTTTCACAAACACAGATACACCCTAATCCACTATAGAATAAGTAATCATAAACTTTCTATTTAGACAAAAATTAAACTGAACCCCCGATGCCAGACTCTGCATACAATGCAACACCACAGAAACAGAAAATGTCCCCTAGTACTGTGCAAAATATAAAATTTGAAAAAACTAACAAATCCGATCACTTTACAAATTAACAAATAGAAATAAAAAAAATATAGAAAATAAAATACCATTTTATTGGACTAATACATTTAGCTTTTAGAGGCCAAAACCTCCTTCCTCAGGTCAATACAGTATAGTGCTGTTATAGTATCCTATCCTGACCTGAGGAAGGGGGTTTTGTTCTCTGAAAGTTAAGTCAAAATGTATTAAAAATTAGTCCAATAAAATGATTACCTTATTTATATGTTCTATTTATAAACATTTATTAACACATAAACACAGATACAATACTATACCCTAAAGCAAAAAAATAAAATAATATATTTTATTTACAGTTTGTTGTCTCTGGTTTCTGCTTTCCTCATCTTCTTTTCACTGTCTTCCTTCCATCCAGCATCTGTCTTCGCTCTTTCTCTGAAATCCAGTGTCTGCCCTCTCTAATGTCCCTTCCATCCACCATCTGCCCTCTTTCTCTCTCCCCTGCCACCCACCATCTGCCCTTTCTGCCCCTTCGATCCGTCTGCCCTCCCCCTCCCATCCATCCAGGGTCTGCCCTCCCTCTCCCATCCATCCAGGGTCTGCCCTCCCTCATGCTCCCCCCTTCCATCCAGGGTCTGTCCCCTCTCTCTGCCCTCTCTTTCCACCTGCACCTAGTTCCAGTTCCAGCCCACATCTCCCACCTGCCACCCTTTTCAGCACCACTATCCCACCAGTCCCCAGCCTTTTTCTCCCATCAGTCCTGGGCTTCAGCCCCCAGCCAGTTCTCTCTGTCCCCTTTAAAGCCCCCAGTCCCCACAGTTTCAGCCCCTGCCCCTTTTCAGCCCCCAGTTCCAGTTTCAGACCCCTTCTCCCATTAGCACTTCCCTCCCTAGTCCCCTTATCCCCTCTGAGCACCCCCACCCCTCCCCAATCCCCATTCTCCCCTCTGAGCACCCCACCCTCCCCAATCCCCTTCTCACCTCTGAGTACCCTTCTGAGCTCCCCCACCCTCCCCAATCCCCTCTGAGCACCCCCACCCCTCCCCAATCCCCATTCTCCCCTCTAAGCACCCCCACCCTCTCCAATCCCCTTCTCCCCTCTGAGCACCCCCCCTGACCTAGTCCCATCCCCCCTCCATTGAGAGCCACAGAGCCCTCTTCTCCTGCCACCGCCTGCCTTTTTCTTTTTTTTTAAATCTGTGCAGCCACGCAGGCAGCGCTTCATGTCTACCCTGCGTTTGCTGTGAAAGAAGTAAATCGCCAGCGCTGGCTTCGGGGCTTCCCTCGATATCCCGCCCTCTTGTGAGGTAACTTCCTATTTCCTCGAGGGCGGGACATCGAGGAAAGCCCCGAAGCCAGCGCTGGCAATTTACTTCTTTCACAGCACACGCAGGGCAGACACGAAGCGCTGCCTGCGTGGCTGCACGGATTTAAAAAAAAAGAAAAAGGCAGGCGGTGGCAGGAGAGAGACGCGACGGAGCACCCCCCACCCGCGGACACCCGGGGCGGACCGCCCCCACCGCCCTGCCCTTGCTACGCCACTGGGGACAAGGAACAGATGGTAGACAGAACGCATAAGGACACAGGAAGATGGTGGACATGGTGAGTGAAAAAATATCAAATGGAAAGAAGACACTGCATAAAACAGAAGACACTGGAACCAAAGCGAATAGAAAAACTAAATGCTCAAACAACAAAGGTAGAAAAAAGTATTTAATTCAGAATGTATTAATTGAAATATGTCAGCTTTTGGAAATTTGCATCTGTGATATTTTGCATGTAAGTTTCAATTTTTCTAGTATTGCTGCATGCCGAGTCTGACTTCTTGAGGTAACTTTCCAGTTCAGTATTTTGCCTTCATATTTTTTTATTTCTAGTTCCTTGTCTCATATCTGTTGTCATGTGTGATCAAGGTGTAGTATTCTGCTAGTGTGTAGTATTTGCAGCCCTTTTTTTTATCACTAGGTAGTGTACTGGTGTTTTAGAGCCAGGTGTAATTACAGTGCTGCCTTTCCACGCATAAGGTTGTAGCTCGTCCTGTCCTTGGAATTAGTGCTGTTATGGTTTGGTAAGGTTATGAGTGGGTTTTTGCACAAGTTTGTGTATAGTGTTTTGCAGTGGAGAGATTGTGTGTTGGCCTTACTGAGGTGGCACCAAAACATCAGAAAGGGTGTAGAGCCTAAATCATGACACACTACCTCTTGAAGGATCTACATATAGAGCTTATGCATTTCTAAGGTCTACACTGGCATGGTATGGGAAAGGGGGTGGGGAAATACTACTGGAGAGGAAGAGGGAATGCCAGCTCTTTCTCCCTCCCTCCCTCCCTTCCTTCCTCCATATTAGCATATATATATATATATATATATATATATATATATATATGCAAATTAATATGCTAATATGCCCCACCCCATCCTTTGCCCCCCCCCCCCCAAATGAAACACTCAAACTATGCCCATGTCAGGGCTCACAGAAACAGATCAGTGAAGGCGCCAGAGACCGGCACTGAAGAAGACCGGCTGGCGGGGGTTGGGGACTCCCGCTAGCAAAGGTACCAGGCAGTGGTGGCAGCGGGGGAGGGTTGGCGGTGGGATGGGGGATCGAAAGTAGCGGGTGAGGGTCAGCGGCGGGAAGGGGGGTCGAATGTGGCATGGGGTCAGCAGCTGGAGGAGAGGAGCTAAACTATTCCCCCCTCCCCCCACTTCGACATCTGGACCTCAATAAATGGCCTAACTCTGCTCAACTTCACCTTATCTGTGCCCTCCCTCCCGGTGCAACTGTTCAGCTGAAACTCAGTCACTGCTATGACTGTGATCAAAGCAAGATAGGGGGTGCTTACCCAGCTGCAGCTACGCACAATAGAGGTCTTTTGACATCCCTATTGCTACTGCTGAAGTGGGGCTCAGGCTTGCATGGGTACCCTGGTTAAAAACAGAGTTTAGACAGCCCATTGCTGTGCCATCCATTTGTGCATATTTTATAGACTTAAAACAATACATCGTACACTTCTTCAGCTTTTAAAAATGTAGCTATTGTACAGTAGGCATTGCAGAGTTATGATTTCTGACATTCTTTTCAATTTAATTTTTGAAATGAATAGAGATTTCTTTGACTTTGCAGAAAATCCTCAGAATAGTATGAATAATTTAATTCTTCCTACAATGTTGTTCTCTGCGATTGTATAGAATTATATTTTCCTTTCAGAAAAATCAACTTCCTTCAAATCTCTTGCTAATGAGTTCACTGTACTCACTGCTTGGTTCCATAATCAATCACCATTGTAGAATAGAAAGTGAAATGATATAATGACATAAGTCAAGTTGAAAAATGAAAATAGAACATAATCGACATCTTATAAATTACTTGTTTTATTTATTTCAATATAATTGGGTATGGTAACCAGATTAAGTTAAATATAAGTACTAGTACTTAATTCTTCTATTCAGCACCACTATGGGGGCAATTCTATAACTGGGTGCTTCCGTTCAGGCACCCCGAGGGAAGGCGGTACAAGCCTACTGTGTAAGAGAAACTAGGGGCAGAATTCAGTAAATGGCATTCTAAGTTAGGCACCAAGAAGATCCATGCTAAGATAGGATTCTGTAAAGGGTGCCTATAACATTGCGCCTAATTTCTGGGAACACCCCTGACCTGCCCATGCCCCTCCCATGGCCACACTCCCTTTTGAGTTCTACACTGTAAAATTTAGACACACATTTTATAGAGTAGGGTGTTGGGCGGATCTACCATATAACCAAATTACTTCCAATTAACACCAATTACTGATTGTTAAAGATTCATTAACTAAAATCTAACTCTCTCTCCTTGATCACTTAAAATATTCTGTCGTCAATGAACATCAACACTAGACCACTCTGTATTTCTCTTACCGGAACTGACGATCGCCATCACGGTACTATGTAAGCCACATTGAGCCTGCAAATAGGTGGGAAAATGTGGGATACAAATGAAACAAACAAATAAATAAAGAAGTTTCCATTTGGATCTGGGATCCATGCCCAATTTTGCACACCCAACTTTGGGCAACCTATATATCCAGGGGTAGGTTCCTTGGTTCCATTATAGAATACTAGTGTAACCCGGTATCAGTGGGCCTAACATTTAGGCACTCACAGTTATATCACCCATGAAGCTTGTATAAGTGCGGGTAACTAATTGAAGCAGGACTGCACAATTCTGTAAGTTACCCATGCAAATGGGAGGTAAATTTATGTCCTGCCCTTGCTCCTCCGATGTGTATGTTTCTCTTGAAAATATCTCCAAATATTAGAAGAATGGTCAAGGGTATGGTAGTAAAAATTGACATTTTAGGTTATGATAGTATGCATCCTGCTCATATACGGAATAATCTTCTTTTTGCAAAATGTTTGCGCTACAGACGGATATGTGATTCTTCGGTGAAATATAAAAATAAATGAAAAGTAACTTACAAGAGCAGGGTTATCCCAGAAAAAGAATTAAACATGCTTATAAGAGAGCTCTATATAATCATTGTGAGTTCCTATTAGAAGTTAAACCTCCGAAGCATTCTAACAATAGTATTCCGTCTTATAATGCAATATACTTCTTTGACTCCGCAGATAGCAAACATTGTTTATAAAAACATTGGAATATTTTATCAACTCATGAAGTGTTTTCTCAGAAGAAATGCATGGTAGCCTATGCAAGGCGTGCCAGTTTGGCTGATCTTCTATGCCATCTGGATGAGTGGTCGAGGAGATTACTGCAAAACCCGGGGCATTCAAGATGCAGTAACTGTGCGGTTTGTGAGAATATGGATAAGACAACCAAATTTTGGGATGAGGTACATAAGAAATGGATGTATGTTAAATGCTCTACAAACTGAAATTCAAAAGCAGTAATATATTTAATCACACGTCCATGTGGCCTTAAATATATTGGCCAGACTAAGAGGATGCTGAAAACCCATTTGATTGAACACAAACACTGTATTGCTGCTGAAAAGCTGCAGATGCCTTTAGTAAAACATTGTGTAAATCAATATCACACTTTTGATCAGTTGTGTTGCATAGCAATAGCACAACTGGGGGACAATGGACGAAGAGGGGATATTTCACGTTGTTTCCATCAGAAAGAACAAAAGTGGATATACAGATTGCAAACCGTTTCCTAATTAATTGAATGGACAGCTTCAATAGGGAGCTTTTTACTTAAAGTGTAGCGCCAACAGAGAACGTTGATGTTTATAGGAAGTGATGTCAAACAGATGTGAGTGTGCCTTTGGGAAAACATGTATTTAAGCGGTAGCTATTTTGTGCGGCTATCTTTTAGGTCTGGAAGAGATGGGTTGGTTTGTGAATTTCTCCTGATAAAGTACCGAAACAAAAGGATCCTTGCTGTCAAGGAATGAACAATGGACATATGACTCGAGCAGAGTTGATTTGAGCTCCCCTGGTTGCTGGATGGATGTTATCACCACCCGTGTGGAGAAGTTAAGTAATATTTTTTTTATATTTTCTTGCTGTGCACATGCCCTGAGTGTATGTTGATTCCTTCCAGTACTGAGTTTGGAAGACATGGCTAGTTAGGATATTAATATTGGCCTTATAACTCTGATTTGTGATATAGTTTCCTCTGTGATTTGTGATATAGTTTCCTCTGTTTTTTTTTTTTTTTGGTTGTCGCACGTCCATTTTGGGTCTGAAATCTTACCACCAGTCATTGACCTAGTGGTAAAGACTCATGCATTAACCGGGCAGTAATGACCTACGCACGCCAAATGCCAATTGGCGCATGTCCATTACGCACGCCCAAAAATAAAAAATATTTTTCAGATGCATATCGGATGTGCACCAAAAATAAAATTACTGCAAGACTCACACGGTAGTTGGGTGGTAACTCCATTTTGATGCGCGTTGGGCATGCACAGACGTTTACGTGGCTTAATAAAAGTGCCCCTAAGTTAGGCTCGCAGCGGGTGTATTCTATATCGGTGCACATAGATTTTAGAGACGTCCACAACCCGCCCATTGCACATCCATGGCCATGCCCCCCTTTTTTTTTACTTATATTTATACCCCGCGCTTTCCCACTCATGGCAGGCTCAATGCGGCTTACATATACAGGTACTTATTTGTACCTGGGGCAATGGAGGGTTAAGTGACTTGCCCAGAGTCACAAGGAGCTGCCTGTGCCTGAAGTGGTAATTGAACTCAGTTCCCCAGGATCAAAGTCCACCACCCTAACCACTAGGCCACTCCTCCACTCCTTTTTGGTTTTGCATCTAAGAATTTACACGCAGACCTTTACAGAATATGCTTAGTAGGTTCTGAGCGTAAATTCTAATTAATGCCAATTAATGTCAATAATTGTCTGCGAAGTGGCAATTATCGGCGTTGATTGGTTTGTTAAGATAATTAAGTTGTGCACGCAAATCAGAATATGACCTGATTTATGCACACAACTCGTTTGCACTATATAGAATCTGACAGCATATAGGGTGATAAAGTAAAGGAGGATACCACAAGGAGACTAATCATTGATGTCATGGGATGAGGTTGATCAGGAAGGAAATAACCAAATGTGAGCTATGTGATACTGAGAAGTAAAGTTTTCATATAGCTTTTAGAAGAGATTTAGGGCAACAATTATCCTCTTATAACTAGTTCTGTTATCTTTGGTCATTTAGCATAGCATAGATTTTTTTTTTTTGTTACATTTGTAGCCCGCACTTTCCCACTCATGGCAGGCTCAATGCAGCAGGCAATGGAGGGTTAAGTGACTTGCCCAGAGTCACAAGGAGCTGCCTGTGCCGGGAATTGAACTTAGCTCTTCAGTTCCCTAGGACCAAAGTCCACCACCCTAACCACTAGGCCACTCCTCCACTGTTGCTACGATTTGAGATTCTACATGGAATGTTGCTACTATTGGAGATTCTACATGGAATGTTGCTATTCCACTAGCAACATTCCATGTAGAAGTCGGCCCTTGCAGATCACCAATGTGGCCATGCAGGCTTCTGCTTCTGTGCGGAACAGGAAGTAACAGCAGAGGGAGCAGGGAACCAGTGGAGCTGACAGTCGCGCGGCTGCTCCCTATACGTCTCCTGTAGCGTGCATCTGAGGTGGACCGCCCCCACCACCCCGCCCTCGGTACGGCACTTTTTAGTTCCCAAACTTCCCATTCCCCTGTAAATGACCCTTTTCACCCCAGGCTGTTTTTCAAAGCTCATTTTAATAGGTAAAGTTGTTTACATGAATGTCCTTATGTACACGTAATCTACAGGTACAGGAAATTAACTTTGAAATAGACTGTTTTTTGTTAGTTTGCATCAGATGTTTTAAAGTCATCACTGTACGGGATTGAAAACCTACTGTTGTTGAAGCTATACAAATTCTGGTGTTCAACAGCTATTGTACTGTACTCTAACATTCTGAATAGCAACACACAGCCCCTTTCTCTTTCATGTTTCTAAATTATTAATGATAGTGATATCAGATGCATCCAAAGTTGTTTCCAAGCACACAAGAGAGAACATTTGCCCTGAGGAAATGCAGGACTGTCGGCTTTCAAGGCAGCAAGTTACAGAAATAAAACTAAGGATGGAATACAAGAACACATTTTAGAAGTTCTGAAATTAGATGTGTACAGAAGGTTATATTTCCCAGGCAAATAGGATATGTTTCCATGGCTGTAAACGCATGCATATCTACACACAGAGTGATTGATAACGAATAAAGGGGTCTTTTTACTAAGGTGCACTGAAAAATGGCTTGCAGTGGTGTAGGCATGGGTTTGGGGGCACGCACAAATCCATTTTTCAACATGCCTGTAAAAAAGGCCTTTTTAAAACATTTTGGCCGAAAATGGACGTGCGGCAAAACGAAAATTGCCACGCCTCCATTTTGGGTCAGCCATTGACCTAGTGGTAAAATTTCACGCGGTAACCGGGCGGTAATGACCTACATGCACCAAATGCCACCTGCGGTGCGTAGTTGACGCATGCCAGAAAATATATTTTGGACGTGCGTAGCGGATGCGCACCAAAAATGAAATTACTGCAAGGGCCACATGGTAGCTGTGCGGTAACTCCATTTTGGCGCAGGTTGGGCACACGTAGACACTTACACGGCTTAGTAAAAGGGCCCCAAAGATTTTCATTAATTCTCTGGCCCATTACCAGATTTTACGTTGCTAGGAGAAAATTTTTCTTCACCCAACGCGTAATTAAACTCTGGAATTCATTGCCGGAGAACGTGGTGAAGGCGGTTAGCTTGGCAGAGTTTTAAAAGGGTTTGGACGGTTTCCTAAAGGACAAGTCCATAGACCGCTACTAAATGGACTTGGGAAAAATCCACAATTTCGGGAATAACATGTATAGAATGTTTGTACGTTTGGGAAGCTTGCCAGGTGCCTTTGACCTGGATTGGCCGCTGTCGGGGATAGGATGCTGGGCTTGATGGGCCCTTGGTCTTTTCCCAGTATCGCATTACTTATGTACCTCCATTAATTAATCTGTGAAGAAATGACTTACATTACTTCCTAACCTTACCGCTCGCTATACAGGAAGTACTACAGGGCTACTGCAGCAGCCCGGAGGTTCTTCCCACCCCTAGCGTGCCGTCATTTCCGGCGCTACAACAATGTATTTATTTTTGTAGCACTGGAGTGTACCCGCCAGTAATTGGGCAGTGCCACATGCTGCCCAGTTACCGCCGGGTTAACTCAGGAGCCCTTACCGCCACCTCAATGGGTTGTGGTAAGGGCTCCACCCTCCCCCTGAAATGGCCGCATGGCAAGTGCTTTACTTGCCGTATGGCCATTTCCTGTAGGAAAGCGAGACTTCCCTTTTACTAGTTGTGGTAAAAGGGGGCCTCGACACCCATGTAAACACGTGTCAGCGCCAGCCCCCATTTGCTTCAGCTTGGTAAAAGGGTCACAAATTTAGGTGCCAGGCCTTTGAGTAGCGCACAGATAGATGTGTACATACATTTTAATGAAAGTCAATTAACGTCAATAATTGGTTGTTAGAACCCAATTATCGATGTTAATTGGCTTGTTAGCCAATTAATTTTCACACACATCTCAGACGTGTGCCCAAATTTTGGCACACAAATCTAGGTGGCAAATATAGAATCAGGATAGTGAACAGGTTCACACAAATCTAAACAACTTTAACAACACAACACAATCTTATATTTGTTACCAACCGTAATGGCAAACGCCTTTACGATACTTTGTAAGCCACATTGAGCCTGCAAATAGGTGGGGAAATATGGGGTATAAATGTAACAAATAATAAATAAATAAAATCTGACGTTGTTGGAATTTGAATAAAATCAGTCTGCACAGGAAAGTGCCACAAACAGGAAAACAGTGGAATAATTTAATAAACAACATAACTTCATCCATATAATGGCAACATTAATATTTATAAGAGGGACCCAGAAAAGGCTGAATTTAATGTATTTTTCTTCAACAGTAATTAGTAGAAAGTAGCATTAAATACTTGAAGTGGTCAAAACATATAGGGATTTAATTGGCATACCAACAGCAATACAATAAGCCAGAGAATAGATAATTCACACTGAAAATATTCACTGTCATTTTTCAGCCATGGGGATGAGGAAGTACCTTTTTTAAAAAAACACAAATTATTCTGCTTATGACAAAGGAATGTGGTGTTCTCATTACAGTTTGGAAGACAAAGATGCAATGCTGCAGAGGAAAAAAAACTTGTTTAATAGGATACAGATATTCACTCCAACCAGACATAAAATTTCAACGAGAGAAATATTAAACTAAAATCCCCAGGACTTGTGTCCTTTATGCCTAACGTCAATATGTCTAAATATCTGCAGTGCCCTGTTTTCAGTCTCTTTATTTTTTTTTAATTTACAGATAATAAGTCTAGATATTTTTCCGCCAAACTTTTTAATGGAATATGAATGTCTCACAATTTATGGCACAAAGTAAACCTGTGAACAGTGAGTGTAAACTGCATTTCTCTAGGTCATTTCTAATTAATATAATATCATTTAAAAGCATGAGAATGTCTCTGTAAATCAAATAGAATTTTAACTTCCCATACATCTATATAACCCTCATAAAGAATCCTGAATAGTTTTGCTATGTCAGGAATTAACTTCACAAGTTTAAATGTGTGCTTTCATGTTGAGACAGCATAGAGTTTTTTCAGGTGCACAGATGTCTCTGCTAGTGGAATGTCTAGGAGGGAAAAAAATGTAAAAAAAAACAAAACAAAACCCCAATTGACTTCCACCAGTGCTGCAGTCTTGCTTTGTTGATAACTTCAAGAAAAAAAATATTTCCTTACCTGCTAGTTACGCTATGTTTGAAGGCTCCATATCTGTGAAATGCCGATGTCTATTTGAACACTATTGTGTAAACTTTTGGGTATGCAGTCTCCTGCAGTATGCATTTAGAATGGATCTGGGCTTATTAAATAATCCATTGTATAGTTAGAATTTTGATATATTTATTTTTATTACATTTGTACCCCGCGCTTTTCCACTCATGGCAGGCTCAATTCGGCTTACATGGGGCAATGGAGGGTTAAGTGACTTGCCCAGAGTCACAAGGGAGCTGCCTGTGCCTGAAGGGGGAATCAAACTCAGTTCCTCAGTTCCCCAGGACCAAAGTCCACCACCCTAACCACTAGGCCGCTTTTACTAAAGCTCAGCATGCGCCAACAGAATTAGCATTTACTAAATGCTAAGAAGCACACAGCACGCCTGTAAGGGAATCTGGGGGACCATTAGATCATCAAGAAATAAAAGAGGCACTCAGTGAGGACAAGGCCACAGCAAAAAGATTGAATGAATTCTTTGCTTCAGTATTTACTGAAGAAGATATAAGAGATCTAGCTATACAAGAAATGGTTTTCAAGGGTGACGATGTGGAGGAATTGAAAGAAATCTCAGTGAAGCTGGAAGACGTACTGAGCCAAATTGACAAATTAAAGAGTAGTAAATCACCTGGACTGGATGGTATATACCCCAGGGTACTGAAAGAGCTCAAACATGAAATTGCTGATCTGCTGTTAGTGATCTGTAACCTATCATTACAATCATCCATAGTGGGAGATCACGTGATGCTTTGAGCGGAGCAGACATGGCTCTGATGTGCTCTGGAGACCTCCCGCTTCTAAAATAATTTTTTTGATATCTATTTAGCTGCTTGGTGGGAGATGTTTAGGTGCTGTGACGTTGACAAACAACGTGGACAGATTTATTATTAAACCCGGTAATACAATGACCTATAAATTGAACAAAAAAAAGAGAACAAAAATTCTCACTCCAGTGAGGACAAAATGGTGGAATCCCAGGGGCCTGTGGGCAGCATTTTTCAGAGGCACAACTGGAGCAACTTACTGCAGCTGTGTCCTGGGCACTGGAGCCCCAGCTGAAGAAACTATCTGGTTAACTTCTTTGCTAGTGGAGACAAATCGGCGAATGGGGGAGTTCGAACAACGGGTCTCCGGGATCAAGGATAGGTCAGCGTTTGCGGGTGTCCAGCTGAAGAAAATTCAAATTCAACTGAAAGAGCAAGCCCTCAAACTAGATGACCTCGAAAGTCGTTCGAGGAGGAATAATGTGAGGTTTGCGGGCTTTCCCGAGAGTATTCCAGAACAATATCTCACAGAACATTTTCCCTTAAATTCAAGCAGGAGATAGCTAAGCCTAGAATACACGCATCATGTGGGCCGCAACAGAGAGGGCAAGACGCAGCCTAGGGTTGTGGTGGTGCAGATCTTTAATTTTATGCATAAAGTGGAACTGTTACAATTATACAAACGCAACAAGGAGAGACATAAATATGAGGGAGAACGGGTACTTTTGTTTCAAGAATATTCTCCAGTCCTGTTAGAGCGACGGCAATGTTTCACTCCTATCTGTAGCACTTTGTATGACCGCAAAGTGAGATTCTTATTTTTATATCCTGCTGTGATCAAAATTTATTCTGAAGGTCAATGGCGGGTTTTTGAATCCTTACACAAGGCTCAGGATTTTGTTAACTGACTCACAGGCCCAGGTTCTTTATTTTATACAGCACCGGGTGTAGTTAATATTGTGGATACTGTTGTTGACTATGTTATTTACATATTGCTGAATGTGGGACTAAAAATTTGATGTTTCAGGCTAGAGTTT
Organism: Microcaecilia unicolor; assembly: GCF_901765095.1. Lineage (NCBI taxonomy): Eukaryota > Metazoa > Chordata > Amphibia > Gymnophiona > Siphonopidae > Microcaecilia > Microcaecilia unicolor. Next base: position 37,968,111 of record NC_044033.1, on the reverse strand, counting down.
GATATCATTTTACTGAGATACTATTATAGCCATTTGTTTATCTCTCACCAATGAGCAGTTGGCTTTGTTGAGGTGGGAGGCTTCTGGCCTACAGGGTGATCTCTTGTACCCCTATATCATGTGTGTCAGGATGCTGATAGATGTATCTTGCTGGTGGGGTCGAGTGGGTAGGGGTAAGGATAAGGAGGCGTTTTTTTAGGTGGGATTGTGGTAATTGGTGGGTATAATTTTTATTATGACGTGCTGGACCTATTTTTGCACTGGGCTGCTTCAGGCAGGATGGAGGGGGGAAGGCTATACCATTCTATGTTGTGAGGGTAGCTTATTTTTCGCTTGCTTTGGGGTGGGAGCTGGGCATCACAGAGCTTACCACACCTCAGACAGTTTTAGTACTCTCTCTGCTCTTATTTTCTATGAGTAGAAAGACATTGGACAAGAAGCTGAAAACTGTACTGCAAGGAAGGAGGTAATGAGCCGTTATTATTGTTCCTTATGATTCTTACTTGTTGGATTGTTGGAACCCTGGTGATAGGTGGATATAGTTAGGAGAAATATGCAATGAGGGAGGAGGGAAGGAGGGCAGGCTCCGGTTATATGCCTGACCCAGGACATATAAGAAAATCCTTACAGCCTTGTAAGCGGATATTTTGAAAGAAAACTGTCTTTATCTGAACATAGGTATTTTTTCCATTTGTTTTTCTGGATCACAATGTTTTGGACAATACTGAAGTGTTGAGCAGAATTAAGGAAGTGATAGACTTGTGACTTCCAGGTCCTCTAGGAGGCCCTGACCTGATACTGGGAGTTTTGGGTTAAGACTCAGGAATGGGGTGGACCGACTGCCCCGTTCAAGGAAGGGCATAACTATTCTTTCAGTTGGAGGACAGAGATCTCGTATCTGCAGGAGCACAAGAATGTCTGGAGGTGTGTTCACAGTTAATCGACTCATGCCTAAGGGTGGATGGTGTAGTACCAGAGGGCTTCACAGTCACTCGGCTTATGCCTACAGGTAGGCGGAATAGTACCAGAGGTCTTCATAGTCATTCCCCATGAACCAAGGCTGATATGAGAGCACCCTCTCACACTCACCTGGACCCCTCTGGACCCATTACCCAGCTCTGGAACCACTGGCCCAGCCAGACATGACATTTTGGGTGGGCCCAGAGCTAATATGGGTGGGCACTAGGTGTGAGTAGTGTTTCTTGGGATACTCCTTAATAATGCCTTAGAGTGCACTATACTGTATCGACCTGAGGACGGAGGTTTTGGCCTCTGAAAGCTATGAGTCTGGCTTCTCTGGCTTTTTAAATGGGAATGTCAGTTTCAGAATTTACCTGTTTTATGAATACAGCTTAATCAGGCATTTGCATTTGTTACAAAGCAAAGTTTGAAGGATATGTGCCATTCACATATTTGCCTTATAGCAGTCATATTTGGTCAAGTTTAAGATATGGGATAAAATCACTATATTTAAAAAATGTCGGTGTTCCATGAACCAGGTATGTGGTTTGTGTTAATGCAAGAGAGCTGTTGCACAGACTGTTTACTTAGAAATCCATCACTGGCAGGAGAATCGTCTGTCCGTCGACGGAGCTGGTAGGCAGGTGGGGACTGCGGTGCCAGCGGTGCACCCCCCCCCCCCACCTGCTGACACCCGGGGCGGGGTGGACCGCCCTTGGTACGAGGATGTTGGCTGGGCGGGCCTGGAGGGAAAGTGGCTGGGCCTGGGCCCACCCGTGGCTACGCCCCTGGTGAGCACTGCTTCTCATCTGACCTGCGTACGAGAAGTAGTCTCTCTCTGTAGTCTGCTTAAACCCTTTACCTGCTGTATCTGTTGCTTGGTTCTTGTGAGCACTGCTTCTCGTCTGAGCTGTATAACTAGAAGTAGTCTCTTTCTGTAGTCTGCCTTACCCTTTACCTGCTGTTTGCGTATTGCTCCTTATCTAGCTGTGTTGCTTTTGTAGTCTTTTCTGTGGTTTCCCTTTCTCCCTATTCTTGCTGTAGCTCTTGTTTGGATCCTGTGTAGGTCACTCCTTCTTTTAGCTGTGTTGCGCAGCTTGGGTTGCCTCTCTGTGTGAGTTCTCTTATTCTGGTTATTTTCTGTTTCTGTGTGTTTGGTCTTGTGACCTTTTGTTGGTGTCTGTGTGTGGTGCTGAGTGTGCGGCCCGAGTGCCAGTCTCTGTTCTTTTCCCTTCCCTTGTGTGCGATTGGGGTCCAGTTTGGCCTTGCACCCCGTACGCTTGGACTCTGTACGTGTGGGTTCAGGTTCAGCCTTGTGGCCTGTATAAGTGGTCTATTTCCCTTTCTGGTGGTGCTCGCTGGTCTCCCTGAGTATTCTGGGCTTTGTAGCCCATTGTTACTGTATAGCGTGAGCTTGGTCTGCCTTAGGCCTTGGTTTAGGTCTGTCCTAGGACTCGGCCTAGACCCAAGGGCTCACGATCAACCTAACAATATTATGGGTTTATTATATACATTTATTTTCATTATTTAATAGTAATACTTTTATGCATTTATATTTGATCGCCTCATTTAATTGCACTTATTGTATACTCATATCAAGTAATATAATGTCAATCTTATTGTTCAATATTTTAATGCTTTAAATAGACTCCTGATGCATGCCAATCAGCCTAAACATGGCCCATGTTGATTCCAGTAGAAGATGGTCATCTCCACTGTTTCCAGTGTTGTAAGGTCTAGGAGATGAGCAGGAGCAGCAATCCCCAGTTGCTCCTGCCCTCACTGGCACTTGGTTCCAAAATGGTGCCAGCAACCTCTGTCAGTAGTCACATAGGGGCCATCTTTCCATATAAGGGCTTCTTTTCCCTTACATGAAATGATGACCCCTAGTGGTAGTACTGAAAGACTACTGCTAGGGGTTTCCAGCATCATATTGAATCTCTGTGCTGGTGAGGGCAGGAGCAATTTGGGATTATTCCTGCTCACCCTTTACACCCCCAGATATTTTTGCAGGTATGGGTTAGGGGGAAACCATGGGAGATGGGTGAATCTTCTTGACTCGGGGATGGTGGTACACCTTGGTGGGGCTAGTATTGGGGGCACTATGTGAGAGGGCAAATAAGAGGCATATCCTTTATGGGCTACTGCCCTTTTAGACATAGCCCAGAAGAATCAGGCCACAGCTTTGTGGCCCAATGCTCCCAGACCAATGTAATGCTGCTTACAAGGTAGCTTGCAAACAGCATTTGTCCTTTACCACAGGAGAGTCAGCAACCTGTGGTACAGGTTGATGACTTCCATGATAAATCAATGCAGAGGTGTAGCCAGTATGGGGCCACGGGGGCCTGGGCCTCCATAGATTTGCCCCTGGACCACCCTGCCGCCGCCCCTCTCGACCCCCTCCCGCCGCCAACCTGCCGTCGCATACCTTTGCTGGCAGGGGACCCCAACCCCCGCCAGCCGAGCCGAGGTCCTCTTCTTCCCAATCCCGCGCAAGGCTTTGTTCTAGTCCGACGTCCTGTATGTTGTACGAGCAGGACGTCAGACTCACAGAAACAAAACGAAGCTCCGTTCTGTTTCTGTGAGTCTGACTTCCTGTTTCTCTGAGTCTAGAACAAAGTCTGTGAGACTAGAACGAAGCCTTGCGCGGGGTTGGGAAGAAGAGGACCTTGGCTCGGCTGGCGGGAGTTGGGGTCCCCCGCCAGCAAAGGTAGGAAACGGCGGGTTGGCGGCAGGAGGGGGTAGAGAGGGGCGGCGGCAGGGGTGGTCAAAGTTGGTGGCGGGGGGGGGGGGGGGTCGGTGGCGCCGGGGTGGGGGCTAAAATGTGCCCCCTCACCTCGGGTTCTGGGCCCCCCTCCCACCAAAGTCTGGCTACGCCCCTGAATCAATGTGCATTAAAAGCTCTCCTTTTACCACTTCTATAACTTCCCTCCTTAGATGCTGTCTCCCCTTTTCTATTAGAAGAATTCTTTTTACAGTCTTACAAAAACTGACTACTTGTATATGAGCCTTGCATTCTCGTCTGTGGTCAGAGCATTTTGATTTCCTTCAATATCTGCTTGTGAATGTCCTGACTGCTGCCTTGTTAACTGGAAGCCTGAATAATACAAGCCTTGATCACAAGCTGAAAAAGCAGTAGCTGGTCATTCTGCTATAACTTTGGATAACTTCAAAAGAAGGGTATCCCATTGCTTTGCATCCTTATCCAATTACAAATTACCAAAGCCAGGTCCAAAATTTCTAATTCATTACTAAGATCTCCCTGAAAAGATTTTGTAACGTTTTCTTTATGACTGTGCCCCGAGAATAATCATCACAGTCACTTTAAGAAAAAAGAAATAAAAATAAAAACAGCTGAGAGATTTTCCAAAGTCCAACACCACAACATGCCTTAAAGAACAAACACTAAATCAAATGTATCATCTAGATTAAAACAGAATTCTGAATCATTTGGTGATAAATTTAAATAATCCAGAAATTACATGAAGAACAAGGAACTGCCTATAAGAGGCTTATTGACCTGGAAGTTAAAACCCCATAAAGTAATCAAAAAAAATATTTCACAGGAAGATCTAAAATAAGATTAGTTAAGGTTTAAAATCTAGTTTAGCGGCCCCAGTTGGATTATAGATTAATGAAAAATGCAAACATTCAACCAGTGAAATGTTTCTTACAGCAACAGCTGAAGCAGCCAAACATTTGTTAAAAACAACAGCTGTTCCAGACTTTCATCCTAGAACAGATTTTACTTATAGAATCACATCCTAATGGACAGAACAACTGAGGGGTAAATTAATTCTGCAAACTGTGTTTCAGGAAGAAGGCTACTTATTGAATCCAATCCAGGGGTGTGCTGGTAAATTTTTAACAACGGGCCCTCTCTCCGGGTGTAGCCAGCATTGCAATTTGGGGGGGAAGGGTGGACTGGGGCCTCTCTCTCTCTCTGCCCCCCCCCCCCTCACGTGAGCATGCTAGGCATGGGTATGGAAGAAAGTGGGATGTTTGACCACGGAAATACAAGACCCACTCCATAGATTATCACATTAAGTGTTTCCCAACGCACGCATGAGCTGATTTACGACGTCTGAGATCCAGTATACGGAATACCGTTGAATGAGACTCCTGATGCAGGCCTAACGGCCGAAGCACAACGGTTGTGTCAAGTCTTTTTTTAATCAATAAACAAGTATTTTTAAGATCCATCTCTCCAGGTCTTGTATTTCCGTCATCAAACATCCCACTTTCATCCATACTTGTGTTCTCCCGTGGGGCGTTCGAGTTCTCCGCTGAACAGCGGATTTTTTTGAAAGCATGCTAGGCATACCTTTGCTGAGCCCCACCAGCCAATAAATGGACTACCACCACTCCCTGCTGCTTGTTTCTGGCTCTGAGCAGCAGGGGCGTAGCCACGGGTGGGCCTGGGCCCACCCACTTTGGGCTCAGGCCCACCCAGCAACGGTGCAGAGAGAGACGCCGCGGCCAAAATAATTGATCTGCTGCCGGCACCCTGCAGGCCTTCTTTCCTCCACCTCCCTCCCTCCCTCGGGCAGCGCAGTGTAACACTGTAGCAAAGCTGCACCGGGTCCGTCCTTCCTACCGCTACGCTGCTGCCGTCCGACTCCGGCTCCATCTTTGTTCTTCTGCTGCTTATCTGCAGCGGATCCGCGCGCTACCAGGCTGTCTGTATGCTACCTGTGACTGCTTCCTCTGCGCTGGCCCCGCCTAAGGGGGCGGGGCCAGCGCAGAGGAAGCAGTCACAGGCAGCATACAGACAGCCTGGTAGCGCGCGGATCCGCTGCAGATAAGCAGCAGAAGAACAAAGATGGAGCCGGACGGCAGCAGCGTAGCGGTAGGAAGGACGGACCCGGTGCAGCTTTGCTACAGTGTTACACTGCGCTGCCCGAAGGGGGGGAGGGAGGGAGGGGAAAGAAGGCCTGCAGCCAGCGTGCCAGTGGTGGCTGGGGAAAGGGAGGGAAAAAATGTGCAGCACATGCTGGAGGGTGGTTGGTTTGTTTGTTTGTGTGTGTGGGGGGGGGGAGACAGGAACACTGTTGAGATGAGGGAGTGAGACAGGGTAGAGCTAGGTGGGGGGAGGGACGGAGAGATGCTGCAAGGGGAAAGAGAGGGAGAATTGTTGGATATGGGTGGGATCGGGAGAGGGAGGGAAAGGGCATGAGAGAAAAAAACGTGTTGGACATGGAAGTGGAAGGGAGAGATGAGAGGGGAAATGTTGAACATGGCATTGAGGCGAGGGAAAGTAAGGATGGAGAGATGGTGGTGGGGGGGAAGGGGTAGAGAGAGATGTCAAACCAGGGGCTCAAGGCAGGGAGAGGGAGAAAAGTTGGACATGAAGGTGGAGAAGAGGAGAGGAAAGGAGAGATGCACAAGTGAGGGAGGGGAGAAAGAGGGAAGATGGATCCAGGGAGAGAAGATAGACAGTGGATGGTAGGGAAGAGAAAGGGAAAATGCTGGACAATGGGGGAGGGGAGAGAGATGGGACAGGAAGATGCTGGCAATGGGAGGTAAAAGGGATAGGGAAATGTCAGGCTACAGGGTAGAAAGAGGGAACAGATGCTGGGCTGGAAGGGTGCAGGGAGGGAGACACTGGGAATGGTGGAAAGCATGGGGGAGAGGCCCAGGGAGTGGAGATGGCAAGGAAAAAATGAGAGAATAGTGATCACAGGGGGTAGAAATATGGTAATGGCGTGTAGATCGAAGATGGAAGGGAATGGAAGGCTGAGAAGGAGAGAGATGGGGAATGGGAGAGCTAGTGGGTGAAAGGAAATGGAAATGTGATAGATATCTGAAGGAGAAGATTTAGAAAGAGGATGAAATTTGAGTGTACAGAGGCAGAAAAGAAAAAAAAAAGAAAGGAAAGAGCTAAAATGGAAGGATCAATATTTCAGAGGTAGGTGTAGTGAGGAAATGAAACGACAGGAGAAAAAAGACAAATGGACAACCGCTTGAAGAATTAGCAGAAGACAGACAGGAAAGCGGGAAAGAGAAATTGGAACCAACATGATGGAAAAATAAAATGTCCAGACAATAAAGGTAGGAAAATCATTTTACTTTGAATATTTTAAATGGAATATGTTACAGTAACTTTGGGAAATGTGTATAGCGGATGTCTTTTTATTGTGTTAAGTAGAAAAGGAAATGTGCTTTTGTTTTGTTTTGGGGTTTTTTTTCTCCAGTGTTGCAGTACATGCTGAGGTTCCCAGTTCAATTTTGTCTATATATTTTTATTTCTAATTTGTGATCGCTTGTTCTGTAATTTGTGACGGTCTGTCAGTGTGACTTTAAGGGCAGATGAGGAGAGGGAATTGGGGGAGGGGCTTTATTTTCTGCTCTGGTCACCAGCATGGCTAAAGGCAGCCCTGACCCTTGCTGTAGCTAGTGGGGATTCCCAAGCCCTACTAGCTGGGGTCTCTTCTGAAGCTGGCCAGAGATGCCTTCTACTGAGCTTGGCAGATGGGGGCAGCATCCTGGAGCCACTGTCAACTAAGCATGTATGGGGTGCTGGCATCAGTGGCTCGAGGAGTTGCTGCTGCCTACTGGACTTGGTGGAGAGGAGTTCTGGCCATCTTTACTGGAGGCCTTCAGCTGATAGAGATTGAGGATCCTCATCTGCTAAAGTATTTATATTTTGAATTGGGAAGTGCTGGGGGGGGGGGGGGGGGGGAGAGAAAATTTTGTGCCCACCCACTTTGTGCTCAGGCCCACCCAAAATTGGCTGTCTGGCTACGCCACTGCTGAGCAGTATGCTGGGACTTCACACACATGAACGAGAAGTCCCAGCCTGCAGCTCAGAGCTGGAAACAAGGAGCAAGGAGCAGCAGCAGTCTATTTACTTGGCTGCTGGGGCTCAGCATCTCCGCCAGCAAAGTAAAAGAGAATTCATGGGGGGAGCCATTTGTAAAGTAGCCATGGGGTGGGGGTGGGAGGCTACTTTAACAGCCGGATCCCAAAATTTTTAAAAGTTAACAAACGGCTCTTGCGAGCCCAGGGGAGCCCGCTCCAGCACACCACTGTTCCAACCTCTTAATAAGCAGTGTCTGTGAATGCTAGATCTTATGTTAACCAATCCCATTAAGGTAGGCGGGTAAGGTCGCCGCCGCCACTCCCCCCCCCCTCTGTCCGCCACCGGGCCGGGCCCCCTGCATTGAAATCGCAGTCTCACCTCTGTGAAAGCAGCGCTGCAGGCAGCAGAATGCCTCCCTTCGGCCCTCCTTCCCTCCTTGTGTCCCGCCCTCGAGGAAGTTACGTCAGACGAGGGCGGGACACAAGGAGGGAAGGCGGGCCAAAGGGAGGCGTTCTGCTGCCTGCAGCACTGCTTTCACGGAGGTGAGACTGCGATTTCAATGCAGGGGGCAGACGGTCGACGACGGAGGGCGGGTGGGACTGCGGCGCACGGCCCCCCTTGGAGGCCCGGGCCCGGGGAATTTTGTCCCCCCTGCCCCCCTTCTTGGCGGCTATGTGTGTGGGATAGACACAGGAGATGCCTAAATAGAAAGAGGATGGAAGCGCAACATAGCTGTTGAAGTTATATTTTGGGTAAGAGCAGTGGTGTAGCTACGTGGGGCCTGAGGGGGCCGGGGCCCCCGCAGATTCAACCCAGGACCCCCCTCCCAGCGAACCCGCCCCCGCCTACCTTTACTTTTGCTGGCGGGGGATCCCACTCCCCGCCAGCCGACGTCTTCTCAGTCCTTCCTGCTCTTCAATTTGTTTGCTGACGTCCTGCACACGTAATTGTACGTGCAGGACGTCAGCAAACAAATTGAAGAGCAGGAAGGACTGAGAAGACTCGGCTGGCGGGGAGTGGGATCTCCCGCCAGCAAAAGTAAAGGTAGGCGGCAGCGGCGGCGGGTTCACGGCGGGAGGGGGGGTGGCAATGTCGGCGGTGGGGGGGCGGTGCCGGGGGGAGGGCTAAAATGTGCCCCCTCCCCCCGGGCTTTGGACCCCTCACCCACGGAAGGCTGGCTACGCCCCTGGGTAAGAGTAGTGGGAACTGAGGCTGATGCAGGAGAGACTTCTGCGGTCTGTGTCCTGTAACTGGGAAAAGACTGAAAGAAGATTAGCCAAATCCAGCATGGGGGAACTGAAGCCAATGCCAGACAAACTTCTGTGTCCCGCAAATAGGAAAAGAGAGGTGAAGCTTCAGGAACTTTACTTTATTGTCACATGCTGCGAGTGAGGGTGCTGTGCAGCTCAGGAGAGAGGCAAAGACATCTTGACTGCTAAGTCGAATAATGTCAGTAATACTTGAGGATATGTGGTTATAACCAAGACTACATCATGTTGGGCAGACTAGATGGACCATACAGGTCTTTATCTGCCATCATTTACTGTGTTACTGTGTACTAAAAAGGTACATTTGTTTCTAATGCAGCAAACCAGTAGGGATGTGCACAAGGCAAAAATGCTTGGTTCGTTTTAGTTTATTGGACTTTCACCTGATTTTTGGACAGTATTTTTGTTCATTTCACTCATCACTTTCATAACATTTTTCTGACATTTTAACATAGGCTTCGTTCTGTTTCTGTGAGTCTGGCGTCCTGCACGTACAACATGCAGGACGTCAGAAACAGAACGAAGCCTTCGCGGGAAGAAGAAGACCTCCTCAGCTGGTGGGGATTGGGGTCCCCTGCCAGCAAAGGTAGCCCACAGTGATGGTGGGGGAGGGCTGGCGGCGGGAGGAGAGGGACATCGGCAGGGGGATCCAGGGCCATATCTACGGGGTCCAGGCCCCCCCCTGGCCCCATGTAGCTACGCCACTGCACTATACCATGTTAGTACGACTGACAGAAACAGGTGTCAGTGGAACAGTACTTGCCTGGTTCAGATCCTATCTATCAGACAGGCAACAGTCCATACTGTTCAGCTGCACCTCATCGCCACCATGGGCACTGACCTGTGGGGTACCACAGGGATTGATACTGTCGCCTATTCTGTTCAACATCTACCTCAAGCCACTTGCCAAGCTAATTTGGTCAATGGACACTCAGTTGTACATCTAATGTGGATGAGTGCAGCTACTCATACCCATTGAACCTGACTTACCCACAACCCTGCATAAACTGACTACCTGCCTAACATCACCAATTCAAGAATGGGCTAACAACAACAAACTTGGCCCGAATCCAAGTAAAACCAAGCTTCTATGGGTCATTAACACAAGTGGGCATATACTTGACATGAAAATCTCTTTTGGAAAATATAAACTCCCTCTCAGATCACAAGTCAAGAACCTTGGAATATAGCTAGATTCAACACTTTGATTCCCCCAAATCCAAGCAATCTATCACTTCCAGGAACTATGCTTTCCGGTCTCCTTACATTGAGAAGGCAAATCTAGTCTCAGTTTTGGCATGCCATGATAACATCAAGACTGGATTACTGTAATGCACTCTACACTGGTCTAACTACAAAGGGCCTATACCAGCTCCAATTGATTCAGAATGCTTCAGCAACACTAACGACCACATCACACCATTTTTTCGGAAACTTCACTGGCTACTAGTACAAAACAGGGCTAAATTTAAAACTCTATATTTGATCTTCAAGGCCCTTAAAGGAAATGGCCCACAGTACTTTAAGAACAGGATCTCCCTCTACACACCTCCAAGTTCACTAGGGTCCTCCCAAGTAGTATCCTTAACCACACCCTCTCCAAAGGACATCACACCATGTGTACCCCCAAGTGAGGCTTCTCTGGAGTAGTCCCCACACTCTGGAATGCACTCTCTGAAAGGATGCGCTTAATACAAGACTATCTGTACTTCAGGAAGCAGGTGACAGCTTAGCTGTTCAACCAGCCTTTAATGGAAGATGTAACTAGCTTGCTAGTCACACACACACACAAGGAATAACACTGGCTGCACATACTATAATAGGATATGTTTGTTTATCCACTCCTACCCTAGCTAATTCAAGCACCTTTCTGACCTCATTCGCCTCTCCACATGACCAAATGTAGTCGCAGCCATTTATGTCATGTTTTACTTAGGCGCAGAATGGGTGAATTCTATAACTAAGATCTGTCTGTGGCCACGCCCCCTTTTCAACTATGCAACATAGAATTTAGGTGCACCACCTTACAGAATACGCTAAGGGGTCCTTTTACTAAGGTGCGCTGAAAATGGCATGCAGTAGTGTAAGCGCATGTTTTGGAGCACGCAGATAATTTTTCAGCGCACCTGTAAAAATGCCTTTTTAAAAAAAAAAAATTTGACCAAAAATGGACATGCAGCAAAATGAAAATTGACACTCCTCCATTTTGAATCTGAGATCTTACCACCAGCCACTGACTTAATGGTAAGGTCTCACATGTGAACTGGGTGGTAAGGGTCTATGCACGCGTCAAATACCTTTTTACCACCCGGTAGCACTGTGTGCCAGAAAAAAAAATATTTTCTGGCACGTGTAGTGGACGCGCACCAAAAATGAAATTACCGCCCAGCACACACAGTAACCGGGCAGTAACTCAGAAATGGCGTGCAATGGGCACGCATAGGCCCCAAGGGGCCCTTTTACTAACTACTACAACTACTATAAATCATTTCTATAGCGCTACCAGTCATACGCAGCGCTTCACAATTGAACATGAAGAAAAGACAGTCCCTGCTCAAAAGAGCTTACAATCTAAATCAGGACAGACAGACAGGACCAATAAGGGATACGGGTAGGACAGACAGAAGGACACATAGGGAAAGGGACTATTGAAGAGAGGAAGACAAGATAAAGGTTACGAGCAGGTGACAAGTTAGGAGTCAAAAGCAGCATCAAACAGGTAGGTCTTTAGCCCGGATTTGAAGGCGGCCAGGGATGGAGCTAGACGTCATGGCTCAGGAAGCCTATTCCAGGCATAAGGTGCGGCGAGATAAAAGGAATGGAGTCTGGAGTTAGCGATGGAGAAGGGTGCAATTAGGAGAGATTTGCCTAGTGAACGGAGTTCCTGGGAAGGAGTGTAAGGAGAGATGAGGGTGGAGAGGTAGTGAGGGGCTGCAGAGTGAATGCACTCATAGGTCAATAAGAGGAGCTTGAATTTTATACGGAAACGGATAGGGAGCCAGTGAAGTGACTTCAGGAGAGAGCTGATATGGGCATAACGACTGGCGAAATATTAGTCGTGCAGCAGAATTTTGAACAGATTGAAGAGGAGAGAGGTGTCTGAGTGGAAGACCTGTGAGAAGCAAGTTGCAGTAATCTAAGCGAGAGGTGATGAGAGTGTGGATGACAGTTCTGATAGTGTGTTCAGAAAGGAAAGGGCGAATTTTGGTGATATTATAAAGGAGTTGTGTGCATTAGTCTTAATGATAATTGCTTGTTAACATCCAATTAACAGTGCTGATCCATTAGTTAACCAATTAAGTTACATGTATTTTTATAGAAATTAAGGCACCATATATATTGAATCCTGGGATTAATGTTGCGGTAAGTACACATTGGTGCTTACTGCAGCTTTGTAAAATGACCCCTAAAACTGATAACTATGCCTTCCTACAGAAAAATTTCTTGCACACATGGAGACCACAAACATTCTTCAAAGTGTTTGAAGAAACTATTTTTTCTCATCAGTTTGTTCTAAATAATGCAGGGATTCCATGCATACAGATAGTATTGCTGCTGACCTCTATAGCTATGTCTTTTAGCCATCTCATTGATCTGCAAGATCTCTGTCCCAGACCTGATATGAGATCTTATAGATGTGATTCTATTTTTGCTTCGCTGCATATATTAAATTAAAATCTTGACCATTTCATATTAAAGAGTCTGACCCATTAGTATTTAAAGTATACGTTTAAAAAAAGACTTTGAACTCAATTTATCCAAATTGCCTTGAGACAGAACACTAGAAAGCTTCCGTGACAAATAAGAATAATCACATCCTGTGTTACAGAAGCAGATCAGAGGTCCTGTATTTCTCAGCAAACTGGAATAGCCTACTTTAACGCAACTTGGACCAGATTCTATATATGGCGCCCCAAAAAATTGGTGCCAAAAAAACCCGCACTTGCCTGCATTCTATAAACCTTGCCTAAAATCTTTTTTTTTTTTGCCCTGTGTCCTCTTGTGTCCACAGCATAGCGCTCCATAAGCAGGAGTTCGTACATTTGATTCCTCCATAGCATAATGGTAAGGGCCTGGTCCTTAATCCATTAGAGCATAATGCAGTACTTGACTATCAAAACTGCCTTACAAAGAAATAATACTGAGACTTGAGTGTCCTCCTCTGTATTAGCCATATTATCCAGGAGGCAATGCTGTGGGGTTGGCTCAAGATGACAATCATACATGTGTCCAAGCTGCAGCCACAAAAACTCCCAAAATTGACGAATGCAATCCCATATACAATGTTTATATGACACATCCAATGTTCCGCATTTCAGACAAGACCCATCTATCGAGAGACCCAATTTTTTCCACATGAGAGAGAGAGATATATAGATGCACTGCGCAGAAGAAACTTATAGTGCAACTCTCGCTATTGGATACTCTCCGTCAATTTAGAGCAAGCCGACCAAAAATTCTTCCAAAGTATAAGGACCAAAGTCTCCAATCCATCTGTCCAAAATGAGTGATAACTGTGTAGAGCCCAAGGGTTTATGAGTTGTCGGCTGGGGCCAATGCTTATTAAAGCTGGATTCTTCAAAATCAATCTGAGATGATCGAAACAATTGTGCACGCAATTTAATTGAACAAGCTAATTAGTGCCCATAATTGGCTTTTTAACAAAGCGATTATGGGCACTAATTAGATTTAATTGAAACGTGCGTGCATAAATTTAGGCATGGGCTCCTTGCCTAAATTTTACAGGTGAGTAAAAAAAGTTGTGTGGAAATAGGAGGGTCACGGGCGGAATGGGAAGTTCCTAGCATTTACGCATGTTGTTATAAAATACGGGGCATCCACATCCAATTTAGGAGCGTACAGTTGTACCACATTTTGGTTTGTGCAAATGGCTGTGCCTAAAGTTAGGTGTGAGTCCCGTTTATAAGTGGTATTCTATAAACTGCGTCTAACTTTAACAAGACTTATAGAATAACACTTTTTTCGGTGCTGAATTTTTCAGAGCCATATGTAGAATCCATCCCTATGTGTGCACATTTATACCTGCTACTGAGCAGTTATAAATATCTTAATTCCCATTTTAGCTTTTGTGAGGCAATTTTATGAAGACACTATTAAAAAAAGGCCCGTTTCTGAGACCAATGAAACGGGCGCTAGCAAGGTTTTCATTGTAGTGTGTATGTTTGAGAGAGTGTGTGTGAGAGTGACTGTGTGAGAGAGAGAGAGACAGATTGAATGTGTGAGTGTGTGTGACATAGAGTGAAGCTGTCTGTGTGAGAGTGTGTGTGTGTGAGAAAGAATGAGAGTGTGCGGCAGGGGCCCCCCTCAGTCTCCCGTCCTTTTTCCCCCTTCCCCCTGTCTTTCCTCCCCCCCTTCCTTCTCCTCCCCTTTTTCCTCTCCTCCCCCTCCCAGATTCAGGGTCGTGGGCCCCCCTCCCTCCGTCTTTCAGGGTCATGGCCCTCCCTCCCACTGTCACGTTCAAGCTGGCTCCCTCCCTCCCTCCCACGTTCAGGCAGGCTGGCTGGTTGGCTGGCTGGCTGGCTCCCTCCCTCCCTCTGACGTTCAGGCTGCCTGCCTGCCTGCCTACCTCCCTCCCTCCCATGTTCTGGCTGGCTCGCTCCCTCCCTCCCATGTTCAGGCTGGCTTGCTCCCTCGCTTCCTCCCAAGTGTCAGTGCTCCATTGTGACGCGAGGGCGGGGCGATGGTAGTCCTCCCTTTGTAGCAGGTCGTTCGCGTTGTGTTTGACGTCATGGATTGGATGGGTGATGTGATTCGTTGAGTGTAAGTGCTCCGCCCTCCACGTCATCACATTGTGACGTGAGGGCGGGGCATACATTCATGGAGGAGCATCGATCTACACCACTTCATTTTTAGAACGTTGGGAAACTTGAGGCTTCAATAGAACGTTGGAGGTGCGTTTTATATAGAGAGATGTGGAGGGGCATTTTTGAAAGGATGTCCAAGTGAGAATAGAGACATCCATCTCATAATATCCAAAATGGACGTCCATCTCACATGTATTTTCCAGCAGAAAGTACCTCAGGATTTCCTGTTCGAAGATATGTGAGATGTGTGTCTGTGTACTGAGGATCATCTGTCCAGCATGAACAGCCATTTTACAAACCAGAATGCCCAACATATGAATGGCAAAAAAGCAGGGTCAAGAACATTTGTCCGGCAGCATTCTTAGAAGAATGGCCACACAGACACTCCTACAGAGCAGAGAGGCAGCCTAATGGCTAGTACAGTGGACTTTAAACCAAGGAACCCAGGTTCAAATCCCACTTTAACTCTTTTACTGTACAGCACATAAATAGCCTTCAGGCTTGTAAGTCTCTTATATATTTATGTACAGTACGAATTTTAATGTTCCTGGAGGGCTCAAAATTAAAAAAGAAAATTAAGAGAGATTGGCTTTCTGCTAAAAATGCTCAGAATACCTGAAGCTGTCATAGAGCCTTCAATCCTCTTTCAGTTTCATTTTCAGGGGAGAGGGAGGGGGATAGCAACCTCTGGAGGATTAGGGAAGTGTCATGTCTTAATCCCTCCAGCGGTCAGCTGTTAATCAGAGCAACCTTTTGTACCCTGGACCAGTGGCGTGGCAGGGGGGGCTGCCACCTGGGGCGGGGTGGTTCGCCGTTGCACCCCCCCCCCCCCCGGGTGCAGCACGATGACATCCCCCCCCTCGGTGCATCGACACCCCCCCCCCCTGGCCAGCTCCCGCACCCTACCTTTAAAAAGAATGTCGGAATCTGAGGCGAGGCGCAGCCCCTCGCGCCTGCCCTGGCCGTAAAAGAAATGTGGACCGTCGGACCTTCTCTCGCTCTGTCTGTCCCGCCCTTGCGGAAATAGGAAGTTGCGTCAGCGGAGGGCGGAACAGATAGAGCGAGGGAAGGCCCGATGGTCCACATCTCTTTTACGTGCAGGGCAGGCGCGAGGCGCTGCGCCTCGGATTCCTATATTCTTTTTAAAGGTAGGGTGTGGGAGCTGGTCGGGGGGTGTCGATGCGCCGGGGGGGAGCTGGCAGGGAGTACCCCCCCCCCCCCCGAGCTGACACCCGGGGTGGACCGCCCCCCCCCTTGTTACGCCACTGCCCTGGACATGACTGAAAGAGATCTAACGTTGGACGTCCTTTTTACACTTTGCGAACTTTCCCTTTGCTAATTGCTGTTTGACATTCTGATTTTGCCCCCCCAGCCTCACCCACAACATGCCCCAGCATACATCATCACGTTAATTCAAAGTCCAATAATATTCTTCATTGTAATTGTTAGAAGACCTTGTACTCAATGTTACCAACTAGAAAAAAAATCCTATTAGTCAAACGATGTGCCCTTTTACTCAATAGACTCTCTACAATTCACTCTTCAAGCTGTGTAAATAATCTATGTTAAGCAATAAAACAAGGGAACTCACACCACTCAAAAACATGAGATAAGACCTCAGTAATCAGTGTGACTGCACTCACAAGTGCCCGGTCTTATGAACAACTATTAAAGAAGGCCCGTTTCTGAGAGCAATGAAACGGGCACTAGCAAGGTTTTTTCCTTAGTGTGTATGTTTGAGAGAGTGTCCAACTTATAATCGAACAAGAAAAACGCCCAAGTTCCGACCTAAATCGGGAGATGGACGTTTATCTCACAAAAACGAATAAAGCGGTATAATCGAAAGCCGATTTTTGGGCGTTTTCAACTGCACTCCGTCGCGGATGCGGACAAAGTTTATGGGGGCGTGTCAGAGGTGTGGCGAAGGCGGAACTGGGGCGTGGTTATCTGCCGAACAGAGATGGGCGCATTTCACAGATAATGGGACAAAAGTATGCGTTTTTAGCTAGAATTTAGGGCACTTTTCCTGGACCTTGTTTTTTCACGAATAACGCCCCAAAAAGTGCCCTAAATGACCAGATGACCACTGGAGGGAATCGGGGATGACCTCCCCTGACTCCCCCAGTGGTCATAAACCCCCTCCCACCTCAAAAAATGATGTTTCACAACTTTTTATTTTGACCCTCAAATGTCATACCCACCTCCCTGGCAGCAGTATGTAGGTCCCTGGAGCAGTTGTTAGGGGGTGCAGTGGACTTCAGGCAGGTGGACCCAGGCCCATCCCCCCCCTACCTGTTACAATTGTGCTGCTTAATGCTTAGTCGTCCAACCCCCCCTGAACCCACTGTACCCACATGTAGGTGCCCCCCTTCACTCCTTAGGGCTATAGTAATGGTGTAGACTTGTGGGCAGTGGGTTTTGAGGGGGATTTGGGGGTCTCTACACACAAGGGAAGGGTGCTATGCACCTGGGAGCTCTTTTACCTTTTGTTCTGTTTTTGTAAAAGTGCCCCCTAGGGTGCCTGGTTGGTGTCCTGGCATGTTAGGGGGACCAGTGCACTACGACTCCTGGCCCCTCCCACGAACAAATGCCTTGGATTTATTCGTTTTTGAGCTGGGCGATTTCATTGTCCATTATCGCTGAAAAGCAAAAACGCCCAGCTCACAACTTGGCGAATAAAACATGGACGTCTAATTTTTTCGAAAATACGCTTGGGTCCGCCCCTTCACGGACCCGTTCTCAGAGATAAACGCCCATGGAGATAGGCGTTTCTGTTAGATTATGCCCCTCTGTGTGTGCCAGTGAGTGTGTGAGACAGAGAGACAGAGTGAAAGTGTGAGAGTGTGTGTGTGAGAAAGAATGAGAGTGTGCGTGTGTGGCGCCCCCCCCCCCCCCTAGTTAAAGAGGCCTTTAGATATAACAGTGGTCCCTGGGCAACTGCTCCTTTCAGCCATTGGATTTAAATATTCCATTCTAGTGTATTAGAGCAAGAAGTAGATCTTGGCTGGAGGCTCCTTACAGCCTTGATCTGTCATCATAGTGTTCCCATTATGTTGTGTAAAACAGTGAAAGAAAGAAAATGAAAGTTAACCTTTGTGGAAAGCATAATTAAATTAGTCATGCATGTGTCAGTTTGAGTGTAGCTGTTTGTGTGTGTGTGCTATGTGGTGCTTCCATGGTAAAGTAAAACTGCCAGAGGGGTTACATAATATTGTCCTTGCCATGGCAAGAACTGAAATCCAATGGTAATACTACTAAACATTTCTAAAGCGCTACTAGGGTTACGCAGCGCTGTACAATTTAACATTGTTGTTAGAGTGTTGCTAACAGTAAGATCCTTCTCCTCCAAATCCGGTTGTCTTTATTAAAAAGTTTGCTATCAGGTTTTGTGGAAGTCGTGGACGCTCCCCCCCCCCCCCCCCCCCCCGAGGTGGAGGCAGGCATCACTTTCAACTAATTCACCTGACTGAAGTCCTGCTGAGTGTAAAAGAAGCACAGAAGAGCAGCGGGCAGGCTCGCCTTCAGCGTTCCCCTGCTGTGTCAGCGTCCCGGCCAACAGTAAACAGGAAATGAGGGCGGGGCGCTGAGAAAGCAGGGGAATGCTGAAGGCCAGCCAGCCCTCTGCTCTTCTGTGCTTCTTTTACAATCAGGATGGCTTCAGTCAGGTGAATTGTTTGAAAGCAATGCCTGCCTCCACGTCGGGGGGGGGGGGGGCGGGGAGGAGTTGCGTCACCATCGGTGGGGGTGGGGGGAGGAGGAGGAGCGTTGACCTGGGGGTGCGGCGGTAAGTCCAGGAGGTTGGACAGCTCGCTGAGAGAGAAGGGGAATGACTGCAGTCAGCTTAAATGAGTTGAAAGCGCTGTGTGTGTGCATGTGTGTGTGTGTGTGTGTGTGTGATGTGAGACCCCATTGCAGCTCGTGTATCGGTGCTTGGTGCATCTGTGTTGGTCCTCCGTGGCTCCGCCCTCGACATCATGACGTTTGACGCGAGGGCGGGGCAGACAGTCATGGTGCCACTGCGATCTACACCATGACGGAAGTTGGAGAGGAAAAATGTGGCTTCATTAGAACGTTGGGGTTGTGAATTATGTCCGGAAGGGGCGTGGCTGAGGGCGGGTCTTTGAGTGAGGGTGAGTGGTGGTGACAGCCTAGGAGGGTGAGCTGTGCTGACAGCCTACCCTAGGATCAGTAGATTCAGTGCTTCACTGAACGTTGGAAGCGAGAATTATTTATATAGATGAGGAGCCTAAACTGGACCCCTCTGTCCAGGCTATATTAAATTGCTGCGGAACCCAAAGCGCTTAACTTCTCATGTGTAACCCTCATAGTGAACATAGATGCGCATGTGTAAATGAGTGGCCCAAATTCAATAGGATGCCTCTTGATAAATAGTCCGCACTGCTGATCAATAGGAAACACTATAAACCACACAGGGGAAAAAATTTGGATTTTTCTCTGTTGTTTTGTGTTAAAAGTGACATGAAACAACATGGGCGATATCTTTCAGATTTCCAATGTCTTTTCAAATGAATGCACATCAGTAAGCAGAAGAAGTTAAACCACTTGTTCACACTTCAGTCACACACTGCTTCATTTAATTAAGCTTTAATCCACCTGTGTGACTTTACTTCATACAAAGCAAAAAGAAAGAACATTTAAAATATAAGTCAGGTCAGTATTCTGCTGCTGCAGTGAGCATGGTTTTTAAACACCGACTATCTTGGCTAAATAAAACAAAGATTGTCAGAACAAATTTCCAGATAGCAGACTCGATATCTTAGCTACCCAGCCAACCATTGCCTCAGGTACAAACTTAGGGGTCCTTTTAGAAAGGTGTGCTGAAAAGTGGCTTGCGGTAGTGTAGGCGCGGGTTTTGGGCGCGCACCGAATCATTTTTCAGCACGCCTGTAAAAAAAAAAAAGGCCTCTTCCCCCTCTCCCCCCGAAAATGGATGTGCAGCTTTCACTGCCGGTGTCACATGAGTGGTGGATGCCATTTTGTAAGGCATCATGATTTGCCACCAGTTACTTGGCCCCCTGAGGAAGCTTACATTGTAAAGTGAAACGATGAGCCCCGTTGGGCATGATTTGAAAAAGCTAAGTAACATTATTAGATTCAGCAACTGTGTAACATCATGATTCAGATTCAGATTATTATTCACAGGGTGTAGTAAACTCTACATGTAGCTCTCATCTACACATAAAAGTGGAGTTTTTTTGACCAGTGATAAGAACGGAGTCAAAATAACACTGGCATTTGAGTGCTTTGTGTACATTGTTGCCAAGCTGTGACTAATAAAGGTCTTTTTCTCCACTTTAAAAAGAAAAAAGAAACGCTACACACTTGTCACCACACACTTTTTAATCATTGGGTTAGTTTAACTCATTTCAGCTGATTACTATTGCAAAATCAAAATCGCCACGCGTCCATTTTGGGGTCTCTGACCTCACCGTCAGCCATAAAGAATTTGGGCGGTAAGGACCTACGCATGTCAGATGCCACTTGGCATGCGTCCGAAAATAAAAAATATTTTTCATAAGTACATAAGTAATGCCACACTGGGAAAAGACCAAGGGTCCATCGAACCCAGCATCCTGTCCACGACAGCGTGTATAGGACGCTTGCCAAAAATGAAATTACAGCAAGAGGCACGCGGTAGTCGGGTAGTAAGTCAATTTTGGCACATGGCGGGCGAACGTAGGTGCCCACGCGGCATAGTAAAAGGGGCCCTTAGATTGTGAGCATTCCAAGGACAGGGAAATATCCAGTGTACCTGAATGTAACTCACCTTGAGCTACTACTGAAAAAGGTGTGAGCAAAATCTAAATAAATAAAGATTCCATGCAGAATTTCAAAGAGTAGCAACATTCCATGTAGAACCCCAAAGAATATCAAGATTCTGGAATCCTAAAGAGTGACAAGATTCCATGCAGAATCTCAAACAGTAGCAACATTCCATGTAGAACCCTAAAGAATAACAAATGGAGGAGTGGCCTAGTGGTTAAAGCAACAGTCCTGCAATCCAGAGGTTATGGGTTCAAATCCCACTGCTGCTCCTTGTGATCTTGGGCAAGTCACTTAACCCTCCATTGCCTCAGATACAAATTTAGATTGTGAGCCCTCCTGGCACAGAGAAATATCCAGGGTACCTGAATGTAACTCACCTTGAGCTACTACTGAAAAAGGAGTGAGCAAAATCTAAATAAATCAATAAGTTCCAACTCTGCCTCACACTCCCCCACACTATCCCAATATAGTGCAAAGGCGAACTGTAAGGATAATCAGAGACACTATCTGTAGAGGGGTAAATCTATGCCTGAATACCCAGAGTGCATGCATTAGGAGACTCTTCTATGATGGAGAAGAGGTGTCTACTTTCCATTTTGGAATGCCAGTGTAACCGGGTATTAGCACACCTAACGTTTAGGTACTAGAACTTATGCCAGCCATAGAGCTGCTTGAAGTAAACACATTGAAGTGTGGCAGGAATGCACATAACTTACAGTATTTGGTAAGTTACATGTGTAAGTGGGAGGCCCACCTATGTACCATCCATGATCCACACTTCTGTAGCCCCCCCTTGCAAATACATGTGAGATAAGTTAAACGGATATCTGAATAGTGCTTAGTCACCCTGCTAGCACTTACACGGGTATGTGCACATATACACACTTAGGGGTAAATATTCAGCTGTCAGCGGTCAATGATTTTTTTGCTGTCGCTGGCTTTACGCTGGGATATTCAACATGACTCCTAGCGGTAGTTGTGCGAGACTACTGCTAGGGGTGCCATTTGCAGGAAACAGCCAGATTGGGCAGGAGCAACTGGGCCTCGCTCCTGCCTGAAAACCCTCGGACCTTCCCAGATCCCCATGAACCCCCAGATGACCTCCCTTAGACCCCTGGACCACCAATGCTGTTTCCAGGTAGCCCCTGGGGGGGAGTTTAGGTGGTGGGTGCAGGGGACCCTCTCCGTGCAGCCCAGGAGCATGTGTTTGTAGTCCGATGCTCCCTGGCAGGAAAACAGCCCCAGCAAAAAGCTGAGGTTATTTTACTGTGGGTTTTCAGCCCTAATGCGATTTGCAGTGTATCACTGCAAGTCACGATAGGGTATTTGCACAATAATGAGATGTAAACCAAGCATTTGCATATTTTGCAACACATTACTAACTAACCCAGAGTGATTTAAGTATCGCCGTGGTATGTTAATTCAAGCAGCGTTAGGGCCTTTTAGTTCTCATTAAGGGATAAGTAGTGGCCCTAACTCTGCTTGATGAGTCTCCCCTAACTTGACAACGCCAGCAAAAAAGTGTCCATACATTTGGTGTCTCTTGTTGCAAATAATCCTGACGGGAACCCTCTGTTTTGCTTAACACTGCTTCAGGGAACAACAATCCACTCTGCAATATAAATTCTGCTCAAGATGGACCTACTACAGGTGCTCTCATTTCAAGGCTCCTCTTACCATCACATGACCACATACACCATCATGTGATGAACCAACTATTCACAACTTCCTTCTCTCAATCATGAACTACATGAACTACCCTCATGAACTACAGTGCTCCTATTCGATTTAAAAACTATTTCAATACAATTCAATCACAAGAACGCTGCTCATTCCACCATGCTGTTCAGGGAAATACCCAGTGTACTGAATGTAACTCACCTTGAGCTACTACTGCTAAAGGTGTGAGCAAATCCAAAAATAAATGTCACCCCCTACTAAATGGCAGAAAGAGAGGCTCTTCAGATCTACACCAAATGCGATGCAAAAGAAAACAGATCCCAGACGAACTGCTCCAAAACAAAATCTCTTTATTAAAATAATCACCTATGGTCCATGTTTTGCCCATCCATTGGCTGCTTCAGTAGCGCCAATACCAGATGTGGGATCGCAATCTCAACTAAAATATGCAAAATGTTCATTAGGCTACACCATATTGGATCTCATCCCCAGCTTTTAGCTGAGACGCTCGGCATGCTAATATTTGGATCAATAGCATCACATGACCCCTGACGCAGGCACTGGGCACCGAAACACGGCCCGTGTCGGGTCTTTCATGTACAAGTCTGATCTACACTGTGAATTAAAATAACTTGTCCCATTTTTGAAGGCTCTTGGCGCTTTCTTGCTTTGGATTGTTAAAATCTGCACATTTGTCTATGCTTCACTCATGTTCATTTGCACTTAACTCTCAACCAGTTGTAAATGTACTCAAGTGTATTTTAGCAGGTTAAGGGGTTCTTTTACTAAGGTGCACTAATAGATTTAGCATGCACTAATGATTAGCATACACTAAATGATAAAGAAAAAGACACCCATCATATTCCTTTATGTGTCTTATCATTTAATTTGTGCTCACATTAGCATGTGTAAAATCTGTTAGTGAACCTTAGAAAAAGGAACTCTATGTGAGGCTATTTATAAAGACATATAGGTGCCTATAATCTTTATAAAACAGCCCAAATAGGTGCCTACTTGCTCTTCTGGGTGTTTTACTAAAGTGACTTAAGGAGTAGTGACGATCCTAGGTCGGCTGCCACTCGGGGCAGATCGCCGATGCGCACCCCCCCCCCCTGGTGCAGCACTACACCCCCCCCCCCCCGGCGCAATGACACCCCCCCCCCCCCCAGTGAATCACCCCCCCCCCCCCCGGGTGCATTCAGGCTCTTGGCTCCCTCTGCCCCGGAACAGGAAGCAACCTGTTCCGGGGCAGAGGGAGCAGGGAACCAGCGGAGTTGATAGGTGCGCAGCTGCTCTATGCACCCCTCCAGCGGCGTGCACCTGCGGCAGACTATCCCCACCGCCCTGCCCTTGGTACGCCACTGTTAAGGAGTTAACTCAAGAATTAGCATGTGCTGGTAGCACAAAGTCGCACTAGCAGTTAATATGACAGCTTGACAGATAATTCATGATAATTCCCGTGTTACCTGAATAATCTGGAATGGGGCAGAGAATACGCATAAAATGTGCCTTGTAGATAATTACTGGTAGTTTATTGCACATTGTTACTGCAGTATCCAGTGTGGATAGCTTAGCATCACATCAAGTGCATCCATGTTACCAGAGCTCAGGCCCACCCAACAGTAGCACGCGTTTAGCGGTAGCTAGTGAGGATCTCAAGCTCCGCCAGCTGAAGACTTCCCCCTGATGGTAACGAAAATGTTACTCTCCATGATACCGGACCTGTGCTTGCTCAGTTTTCAGCGCATGCCTGCTGTAGACTGCCAAGGTGGAAAGAAGCATTTTCCTGCCAGCTGAGATATATTTTTGGTTGTGGTTGGGGGGGGGGGGGGGGGGGGGGGGGGGGGGAGAGAACACTTGGTGCCCAACCACTTCTTGCCTAGGCCCACCCAAAATCTGTTGTCTGGCTATGCCCCTACATGTTACCTATATTGCTCTTAGCAGGGGTAATTTTACAATAAGGTGCCTAGGTTGTGAGCTATTTCATAAAGACACACAGGTGCCCACGTGAATCCATAATATACTATTAACTAACACAAATCCACTGAATCCTTTCAGATAATGGCATGGAAAGGGGTGGGGGAGATGGGCAGTACTGAACTGCACAGTATCACCTGAATTCTACAAAAGTCACTGAAATTTGTGCACCGACATTTGAGTGCAATCCTGAGATGCACATGCAACTTAGTAGATTAATGAGCCATTAACAATTATTGACATAAATTCGTGCCAATCAAGATTTGTGCACACATCTGGCTATAACAATGCACAGCCAAATCCTACAACCCAAAGGTTAGGAAGCTTTGTCCTTTGAGATGGATCATTTGCACAAAATCAGCCCATCTGAGGACAACTTGTATAGGAAAGATATTTAACTAATGTTAAGGAGCCAAAATTGGTGTTTGTTCTACAGATAATAGCATTTTGCAGTATCCAGCTGATCTGATCTAAATGTTTGTGTCAATGTTGTGGGATTATTTCTCAAAAGCTAATTGCATTTTCAATTCATAGAAAGCCCGGTTAATGCAATCAGTTTAATCTAAGCTACAAAATAAATCCAACCTATTTTAACAGAAAATTACTTTAAATTGCTCTCAGTAATTGTCACTTCCCACATCTCTATCCCTCTCCAACTATCTTGACCCGGTGGTATAGAAAATCCTTGTCAGCCCCAAGGCTGGGGCTGAGGGGGGAAGGATGACCTTCTTTGAGATATATCTTCAGCAACAATGGTTGCCTGGTAGGAGTTATGTCATTAGAAGCAGCCATCTTTTCTCCCTCCTCGTGCCATCAACAATAACACAAGTTAGGTCAATGTTTCTCAACCAGTCACATTGGCTGATTCTGTGGACCAGACCAAGGCATGAGCTTAGCTTTTCAGCATCAAACAGCAACACACAGTGACTCTTTTCTGAGCACATGTGTAGTCATACATACATATTCTTCCTAGATGAAGCATAAATCCCAGAGTGTGGGAATGATCAAGCAGCATTTAAGGCACAGATAAGGATGGCCAGTCAGAAAATTCTCTTTTTATTTTTGTTCAATTTTTTTTGTTTTGTTTTATCAATAGAAATCAAACAAAATAAAACATGGAAAAGAAAATAAGATGATACCTTTTTTATCGGACATAACTTAATACATTTCTTGATTAGCTTTCGAAGGTTGCCCTTCTTCCTCAGATCGGAAATAAGCAAATATGCTAGCTGACAGTGTATATAAGTGAAAACATTCAAGCATTACTATGACAGTAAAATAGATACCATTGGAGATTCTACATGGAATGTTGCTACTATTGGAGATTCTACATGGAATGTTGCTATTCCACTAGCAACATTCCATGTAGAAGGATGCGCAGGCTTCTGTTTCTGTGAGTCTGACGTCCTGCACGTACGTGCAGGACGTCAGACTCACAGAAGCAGAAGCCTGCGCGGCCAAATTGGTGATCTATAAGGGCCGACTTCTACATGGAATGTTGCTAGTGGAATAGCAACATTCCATGTAGAATCTATAGAAATCAAACAAAATAAAACATGGAAAAGAAAATAAGATGATACCTTTTTTATTGGACATAACTTAATACATTTCTTGATTAGCTTTCGAAGGTCACCCTTCTTCCTCAGATCGGAAATAAGCAAATGTGCTAGCTGACAGTGTATATAAGTGAAAACATTCAAGCATTACTATGACAGTCTGACAGGGTGGGAGGATGGGGGTGGGTGGGAGGTATGCATGGGGACATCAAAGCATATCATTGATATTCTAACAGGATGGGTGTGGATAGGTGAGGGGTGAGGTGATCAACAGAGACATACAGCTTTATGGTTTATAATGGGCTAGGAACCCCAGATCCTTGTTAAGTCCTTTCTGTTGGGTGTTAAAATATTCAATCATTCTGACTTCAAAGGTCTTACGTTCTTGTATGGTTTTAAAGTTACCTTTCAGGATTCTCACTGTGAAGTCACTGGTACAGTGTCCTGGTCCTGTAAAATGCTGACCAACAGGGGTGGGAGCCCTGCTGGCACCAGTATTGTTCATATGATGTCTATGTAAATTTAATCTCGTCTTAAGCATCTGGCCTGGTTCTCCAATATAGCATCCTTCGTTACATTTTTGTAACACATTTTTGTTTTGTTTTGAAAGCAGTGTCATTACTAAAGTGCACATTCCGGTGAACTCAATAAAGTTCAGGGTGAGATTCTATATATGGATCCTAGATTTAGGCACGGTATATAGAATATGCTTAGTTAATATCCTAGTGCGTAACACTATGTGCCTCCATTTACACCAATGAAAATGTGCTGTAAATCCTGGCATGTAGATTTATGCACACTGGGCCGTATTTTATAACTATGCGTGTAAATTTCAGAACACCCATGAAACGCCCATTTCCCTGCCTATAACCACACCCCTTTATGCCTGCACACATTAAAGTTAGGAGCACTGCATTATAGAATGCGCTTAGCAAGTTGTGCACATTGCCAATTAGTGCTCATTATTTATTTATTTATTATCTCATTTATACCCCACATTTTCCCAACTGCGTCAGGCTCAATGTGGCTTACATCGCACAGCAAAGGGGGGATGCCAATGCAGTAAAATTAAGCTAATACAACATTAAACCTACATAAGAAATAAAGGAGAGGATGGGGAAGGAACAAAAGGAACAGGGAAACCAGGGGACAGGAGGGAAGGGTGGATGTGTCCAAAATTGTCATTAGATTGATGTGTATCAAGCAGTGGAGACACATGCTGAGTCCTTGGGGTAGGCTTTTCCAAATAACAGTCTTAAGAGATTTCCTGACATTTAGATGGTTGGGTCCTTTCATTAGAGTTGTGCACCAGTGGCGTTCCCAGGCTGGCTGACACCCAGGGCGGATCGCCAATGCGCTCCCCCCCGGGTGCAGCGTGACCCCCCTCCCCGGTGAAATTACACCCCCTGGGTGCAGCGTGATTCCCCCCCTCCCCGGGTGCATTTTTACCTGCTTGGGGGGGGGGGGGGGGGGGTCGCGCGCCTGTCGGCTCCAAGTCTGCTCGTTCCCTGCTGCTCACTCTGCCCCGGAACAGAAAGTAACCTGTTCCGCGCAGAGGGAGCAGCAGGGAGGGAATGAGCGGACTCGGCCAACAGGCACGCGGCACCCCCCCAGCGGCGTGCACCCGGGGCAGACCGCCCCCACCGCCCCCCCCCCTTGGTACGCCACTGTTGTGCACATTGCCAATTAGTGCTTATTATTGATAGTTAAGTGCTGTTATCAACACTGATTAGCTTGTCATGCCAATTATGTTGTTATAGAATACACTTGTATTTTGGCGCAGATCTCTAGGCATGCTATATAGAATCCAGAGGTAAACATTAAAAAAAACTGGATGATAAGCTAGTATTCTATAATGACAGAGTTGTGCGCCAAACTGTAGATGTTACCACTTATGCCGTGTCTATGGCTGGCTTAAAAGGTGGCACCCCCCTCTTAATAAGATATATTATTTGCTTGTTGTTTCTAGGAAACCAGAGGGTACACCCGGGACTTTTGAATATGGACAATCGAAAATAAGGAATGATAATAATGCTAAGGATCTGACAACTATTTAAAGGAGTCTTTCTCTGTTTTGAGGAAAGATCGACATTATTGGTCTCATTGGTCTTTGAACAAGACTAATGAAATCATGAGACTTTACTTTTGGAATAGTCAAATACAATTCTGCATTCAACGGATTTGGATTTTTCCAGATGTGACAAGGTCAACACAGGAAAGGCATAAGACTTTTTTTTTGGTGAAATGAATATAGGCTAGTAAATATTAAGGACCAAGCTTCCTATCCATGTAAATGCCAGATTAAATATTTTGGGGTTAAATATTTGGGTTTTTTGCTCCTGAACTTAAACACCCTCCCACCCAGTCCCATCCAATCTCCATCAATACATTTAGGAATATTCTGGATATTGACTCTTACTCTGTCCTCCACTGTTCCAAACCTCTTCTCAACCACATGTTAGCCAAGTCTGTCAATGAGGCTGTCTCTTCCTATAATACTATTCTCTCCTCTGTTCTGGATAATCTCGCTCCTCCCATTCCCCGTTCTGTAAGGCATACCAAACCCCAACCTTGGCTGACCTGTATAGTCTACTAGTACTACTTAACATTTCTAGAGCGCTACTAGGGTTATGCAGCATTGTACAAATTAACGAATAAGGACGGTCCCTGCTCAGAAGAGCTTACAATCTAAAGGACGAAATGTCAAGTTGGGGTAGATGAGATTTCCTGAGAAGAGATGACGTGATTAAGTGCCGAAGGCGACATTGAAGAGGTGGGCTTTGTGCAATGATTTGAAGATGGGTAGGGAGGGGGCCCGGCGTATGGGCTCAGGGAGTTTGTTCCAAGCATGGGGTGAGGCGAGGCAGAAAGGGTGAAGCCTAGAGTTGGCGGTGGTGGTGAAGGGTACTGAAAGGAGGGATTTGTCTTGAGAGCGGAGGTTACGGGTAGGGACGTAAGGGGAGATGAGGGTAGAGAGGTAAGGAGGGGCTGCAGATCGAGTGCATTTGTAGGTGAGTAGGAGAAGCTTGAACTGTATGCGGTATCTGATCGGAAGCCAATGAAGTGACTTGAGGAGAGGGGTGATATGAGTATATCGGTTAAGGCGGAAGATAAGATGTGCGGCAGAGTTCTGAATGGACTGAAGGGGGGATAGATGGCTAAGTGGGAGGCCGGTGAGGAGTAGGTTGCAGTAGTCAAGGCGAGAGGTAATGAGAGAGTGGATGAGAGTTCGGGTGGTGTGCTCGGAGAGGAAGGGGCGAATTTTGCTAATGTTATAGAGGAAGAAGCGACAGGTCTTGGCTATCTGCTGGATATGCGCAGAGAAGGAGAGGGAGGAGTCGAAGATGACACCGAGGTTGCGGGCAGATGAGACGGGGACGATGAGGGTGTTATCAACTGAGATAGAGAGTGAAGGGAGAGGAGAAGTGGGTTTGGGTGGGAAAACAATATAGTCTGTTACCTACGTTCTTGTGTCCAATCTCTAGATCACCTTTGGCTAAAATCCATGCTGACTTCATACATTTCAAATTCTTGCTGACCTCCTTCCAGTCTGCTCTTTCACTTGTCAAACAGGACTACTTCATCCAGTTGACAAACTCTCTTGGCTCAAACCCTTGACGTCTCTTTGCCACACTGAACTCTCTCCTCAAAGTGCCTTCATCTCTAACTCCCCCTTCACTTTCTCCTCAGACTTTGGATGAGTACTTTCATGATAAGGTTCACAAGATTAACCTGGAATTCTCAACCAAGTCACTTTACCGCTCCTTCCCTCAGTCCATTCTCTCTACCCTCCTTAAACCCCTGCCTCCTTTTCTGAAATCATTGAAGAGGAAACTGTACATTTTCTTTCCTCCTCAAAACTACCTGTTTCTCTGATCCTATTCCCACCCATCTACTTAGCACTATCTCTTCTACTGTCATCCCTTCTATCTGTCATATTCTCAATCTTTCACTTTCTTCTGTGACTGTTCCTGATGCCTTCAAACGTGCTGTAGTTACACCATTCCTCAAAAAACCTTCATTAGACCCTACCTGTCTTTACAACTAACTATCATCCCATATCCTTCCTCCCTTTCCTATCCAAGATACTTGAACATGCTGTTCACTGCCGTTGGCTTGACTTTCTTTCATGTTAACCTATTCTCGATCCACTTCAATCTAGCTTGTGCCCTCTTCATTCAACTGAAACAGCGCTTGCTAAAGTCTCCAATGACCTGTTCCTGGCCAGATCCAAAGGTCTCTATTCTATTCTCATCCTTCTCGGTCTATCTGCTGCTTTTAATACTGTTAATCACTGCCTATTCCTTGATCTGCTTTCTTTACTTGGATTTCAGGGCTCTGTTGTTTCCTGGTTTTCTTCTTATCTCTCCCATCGTACTTTTAATGTATACTCTGGTGGATCCTCCTCCACTTCTATCCCACTGTTACAAGAAATTAATTCTACCCACTTCTCCAGCAATTAATATGTTGGAAGAAATGAGTTATTTTGGGGAAAATAGCTCGAGAGCAACTCGCTACTGTTTATAATTTAAGAGCAAGCGCTGTATTTATAAGTTTTAGGATATTAATTTCTCCACCAATCACCAAAGGTGATAATTGCAATAAATTAAATATATTAAGTATATATATATTCAGAACACAAAGAGACCATATTTTTAGCTTCAAAAAGATTGATTTAATATACAATTGCACACGAGAGGTAGGTATTAAGAGGAATCTTTACAGGTAATCTGTGCATAAAAATAGAACAAAGTAGCAGCTAGATCAACTTACAAGTCCTTGTTACAAGCATGCTGTGGTCCAGCTGATTGATGAGCACATGTTTCAGGAGCAAGGCCTCAGCAGACCCCAAAGAGAGCAGCAGTTTCCAAGAGAGGCAGGTTTCCAGAGGAGGCAGGTCCCAAGAGGAGGCAGGTTCCAAGAGAGCGAGCTGGGCTGTTTCCAGGCCTTTTATAATGTTAGCAGAGAAGCATGGTGTGTGCATGTCTTGGATATTTTGCAAGGCATTATGGTTAATGTAGTCTCATGTCTGCACACGACCCCTGAGTTGGTCTCATGTGTTATGACATCACGAGACTTACAGTCTGGACTTTGCTGGCAAATGTCTTTTGATGTCCTGTTCAGTCTCTGGGGCAGATATACATTACAAGTCCTTCCTTTCTGCACATGTCTGGAAGCTGATGGGAGGGGCAGGTATACCTTTGACAAGCAAATGTCCTGTTTATGCTTCTCCTGAGTATTCAGGTGCCCACCTTAGTCCATCTTTTGTTAGGTGGGAGGGCAGAGGAAGCTCTTTTGTGTTTGTTAAGTGTGTGTAGTTAAAAAGGAATGGAGAGAGAGAGGCTTGAAATGAAACTATTCTCCAAAAGCTGCACAAACATATATCTTCAAAAGATACACAAATATATTGGTGTATATATAATCCAGCAAATATGCTACATATTTCAGTAATAAACTGATACCGTTACATTCCCTCTCTTGGCTCCGAGTGAAAATAAAATTTTAATATATTGGAATGAGGAGCCATAAAATGAACTATAAAAGCTAAAATTAAAAAAAAAACAACTCTAATCTAGTACAGTAGCATAATAGCAAAGGTACTGAACTGTTTACATGGGCATGTGTATTTGAAGAGGTGAATCTTTTAATAATATGAATCTTGGAATATGTCCTTAGCTGGAATATGACTGTTATAAGCAAAAAGACTCATCATATTACTTTTGTTTACTCATGACTTACATTTAGGTAGCTAGGGTTAAGTTTTCTGTGGTCAGTTTCATTAGGCTTCCGTTCAGTCAGGTGGCAGAGTATGGCTTTGCTCTGGTTTAAAATAGGATCGCAAGTACACTTTATATGACTTCAGCCACACAAGCGTCATTTTGCTCTATTTCCAGAGACCACCTCTTTTTGTGTCACCTGCTCAGGGGCATAGGCTGCTCCCAAGTTTGTGCCACAGGATATCTTACCCAGTATGCTAGCCAAATCAATAGCATGAGAGTGCGCAATTGACCAATTTACCACCGCAATGGGGTGGAACAATCTATTCAGTCATATTTTCAGCGTTTGACATTCCAAGGAAAATATTCTATGAATGTTACCTAACACTGTGAATGTTTCCCTATATTCTCTATTTCAGAGGCTAACTGAGGTATTCACAGCAGTGATACATAAGCAAGGGTGTAAATGTGGAGCTATTATACTACTGTTTCATTAGAAACAAGAAAGACATATGTATGCAATTATAATAATTTCCTAGGTTACTATTACACACAAAATAATTATTCCTATCATTCCTATGCAATAATATTTACTTAATCATTGACCAAATTAAAAAAAAACAGAGTCATGGTATAGTGCCATGAACTACCTTTCAGAGAGAAACTTTTTATTTTTCAGAGAGAAACCTTTTATGGGTAATGAGTGTGGTAA
The DNA here is from genome assembly GCF_901765095.1 of Microcaecilia unicolor. Classification (NCBI taxonomy): domain Eukaryota; kingdom Metazoa; phylum Chordata; class Amphibia; order Gymnophiona; family Siphonopidae; genus Microcaecilia; species Microcaecilia unicolor. Next base: position 37,935,827 of record NC_044033.1, on the reverse strand, counting down.
AAGGTTACCATATTTATCTGCTTTAGCAGTGTTTAATGTTGCACTTTAATAGACAACACTCATGTGTTTAATGTTGTAAAGAATTTAGAAAAGATATGTTAATTTTGCTTTGCACACAGCCAATATTTCATTCCAGGGAGAGACATTGTGTGCGTCCTGGCTGTAATGTAGAATAAACTAAAAAGGTCAGAAACATTCCCTGTACTGATTGTACCTAATAGATCATGTAAAGAGAAACCTTTGCTCATAATTTCAAATATACACATGTGAATATATAACCTTAGATAGCAATTGGTAGAACTTATTATACGTGAGCCATAGCTTGAATGATTCTTTTCTATAGCTTGCCTGCCAGTGAAAATGGTCTCTCCTTTTTTTTTTCTTGGGCAAGGACATGGTACAATGTGAACTAATGGAGGGACTGTTAGTAGGGAGGGTCTATGAATGTCTGTGTATAATTTCTTGGTACCCCATAACATAAAACAAACATGTAACATGGAGACCACATGACAAACAAACAAAGAACTCTATTAGGCCTTTAGGTCTCCGATCGTCCATTCCAGATCCAGGATTGAGCTTAACCTGCAAATAAAGCACAAGAACACAAAAGCAACGTACGCGGCATCCATCTTGGATTTGCCAAAGCATTTTCATTCATTTAGAACTAAGCAACAATTAGCAAAATTAATAAAGCACAAAAGCATCATCTGTGGCATCCATCTTGGATTACCACAGCAGTTTCATTTACTATCTCATAAGTAGAACAACATAGATCTGTTTTATTTTTAAAATATCCTAGCACCATAAAAATATTAATCTCGTAAGTAGAACAGAATCAGATCTATTTAAAATTAATAAAGCACCAAAAAGCAGCACCTGCGGCATCCATTTGGATTACCACCGCAGTTTCATTTACTATCTCATAAGTAGAACAGCATAGATCTATTCATTTAAAAATGTAGAAGAGGCATAGATCTATTTTAAAATGTAGAACAGGTATCTGAGATAGCCATATATATATATATTAATTACTAGCACCATTAAATCTTAGATTTAATCTTAGATTTACACTCGAACTCTGAAAAAGACAGAAAAACACATTATACATTAATTTAGCAGGTCACATGGCTCTCCGGTTCTGGTGGGGGGGATCCCTCTCTTGTTCACAGTTCCTTCCCATAATCTTATATCATTGTATGCGAGCAGCAGCGTGCAGTGCAGACAGGCTTTACTTTCTTAAGCTTTAGTTTCTTTTCTATAAAAATAAGCATATCTTGTTAATTCACATTAAAGCACAATATTAAGTTTCAGCTCCAGCGGGAGTTACCTATTATAAGGAGGCATTTTTAAAACTTCTTACCCAGTATTTTAGTTTCAACTCCAGTGGGAGTCACTCATCAGAAAAAAGACATTTCTAAATCCTTAAACAATATTATATCAAAAACAAATTACAACAGAAGCTATCACAGAGAGACATTTTAAATCTGACTTATTGCAAAGAGACATTACTAAATCTTAAATGTTCAAAAGAACAATAGAAGCTATATTTTTAATTAAAAGAACAATAGAAGCTACATTTTAAATCAAAAGAACAATAAAAGCTACATTTTAAATTCTTAACAGTGTTCAAAAGGTTTATAGCAAAAACTTTTTCTATATTCCTGTCCAACCTATTTTAAAAATTAGCACCTGGATTTCCCTGCCATCTGCAGAGTGGGTCATGCTGTGGAGAAGTCCAGTCCAGGCTGGATGCATCTCCTCATGTTTCTAGGAATTAATCTGCAGGAAGGGCTGACAGAATGTCAGTTTCTGGTCCAGCAGGACCTGCAGTTATAAGTTTCTGTTTATCTGGTGGCAAATTTCTCTTTTTATTGTTAGCTATCTGCAATATCTGCAAGGCTACATGAGAGTTTAAAATGTCACATGCTTGCTGGCGGTTTTCAGTAGCTACATACTGAGGAGCTGATTTCTTTATTAGAGGTTCCCTTCTATGGGAGCCTAGATCAGAATGCAGCCCAGGTGGTGCATCTGTGTGCTGAGGAGCTGAATCATGAGCATTTAAATTAGACTGCAGAACAGGTTGTGCATATATGTGCTGAGGTTTTGGATGCTGTGAGGGGGTCTGAGAACTAATGGTTCTAGTTAAACCTCCTGCTACAGGTGTGGACTGTGATACTGTTACCACAGCTGAAACATGCATGGCTGTAGCTGTATTTGGGTCTGGAGGAGCACATGGGAGACCTGTAATAGCTGATACCTGCAAGCGAGGATCCTGTAGCTTTTGTTTTAAGGTTTGTATCTCCCTGTGACAATGTGCATGCTCTTCACCTAGAGTGGGAGTCTGCAGTGATAACTCTCTGACTAAATGCTTCAAACCAGGAACCTGGCTGGCTTGTATTTCTAAGGCTGAAATTTGGGTCTGCATCTGGTTTTCTTGGACTACCTGCTGTTGGACTTGCTGTTTAAGAGAATCTACTTGATAACTTAAGCAACTAGTCATTGTGATTAAGAACTCCTTTTCATTCTCTATCTGCATACATTCTCTCTCTTTGGCTAGTAACTTCTCATTCAATTCTGCATGCTCTTTTAAGGCTTTCTCACACATGGCCCACATTAACCAAGTGCATGCAGAAATTCTCTTGCTCCCTTCCTTAATTGAATATAAATTACAATATTTTTCGAATTTGCTCTCCATATCAGAGATGCTACTAATGTCCTCCACTACGCTAGGGGTCCATGGATTGGGGCCCGAGGATTCTACGCATTGCTTAGGCAAAGTGGGGTTATCTATGTCCTTCTCAAAAGAAACTGCAAAATTGTTTTTTATTTTATGCCAGAGCATGCCTAAAGATTTGATTATGAGATACATAAAGTACATGAGTGCATAAGTACCTAAATAAGACCAAGCATCCATCCAGCACAGCATTCTGAATACCTGAAAACCTTATCAGTTTATCAATCGGAAATTTAATTAATGAAACCTGATACTCAGTTCTCTATAAAGCAGCAAAATACAAGAATATAATTTACCTATTTACCTCATTTTATTCGCACAGAATACCTGCCCACGTTCTGCACCAATTAATATGTTACAAGAAATTCAACCCACTTCTCCAGCAATTAATATGTTGGAAGAAATGAGTTATTTTGGGGAAAATAGCTCGAGAGCAACTCGCTACTGTTTATAATTTAAGAGCAAGCGCTGTATTTATAAGTTTTAGGATATTAATTTCTCCACCAATCACCAAAGGTGATAATTGCAATAAATTAAATATATTAAGTATATATATATTCAGAACACAAAGAGACCATATTTTTAGCTTCAAAAAGATTGATTTAATATACAATTGCACACGAGAGGTAGGTATTAAGAGGAATCTTTACAGGTAATCTGTGCATAAAAATAGAACAAAGTAGCAGCTAGATCAACTTACAAGTCCTTGTTACAAGCATGCTGTGGTCCAGCTGATTGATGAGCACATGTTTCAGGAGCAAGGCCTCAGCAGACCCCAAAGAGAGCAGCAGTTTCCAAGAGAGGCAGGTTTCCAGAGGAGGCAGGTCCCAAGAGGAGGCAGGTTCCAAGAGAGCGAGCTGGGCTGTTTCCAGGCCTTTTATAATGTTAGCAGAGAAGCATGGTGTGTGCATGTCTTGGATATTTTGCAAGGCATTATGGTTAATGTAGTCTCATGTCTGCACACAACCCCTGAGTTGGTCTCATGTGTTATGACATCACGAGACTTACAGTCTGGACTTTGCTGGCAAATGTCTTTTGATGTCCTGTTCAGTCTCTGGGGCAGATATACATTACAAGTCCTTCCTTTCTGCACATGTCTGGAAGCTGATGGGAGGGGCAGGTATACCTTTGACAAGCAAATGTCCTGTTTATGCTTCTCCTGAGTATTCAGGTGCCCACCTTAGTCCATCTTTTGTTAGGTGGGAGGGCAGAGGAAGCTCTTTTGTGTTTGTTAAGTGTGTGTAGTTAAAAAGGAATGGAGAGAGAGAGGAATGAAATGAAACTATTCTCCAAAAGCTGCACAAACATATATCTTCAAAAGATACACAAATATATTGGTGTATATATAATCCAGCAAATATGCTACATATTTCAGTAATAAACTGATACCGTTACACCACTATCAGTTGGTGTACCTCAGGGCTCTGTCTTGGAACTTCTTCTTTTCTCCATCTATACTACTTCCCTTGGTGCTCTGATCTCATCCCATGGTTTTCAGTATTACCTTTATGCTGATGACTCCCAGATCTACCTCTCCACACCAGAAATTTCAACATGAATCCAGGCCCAAGCATCAGCCTTCCTGTCTAACATTGATGCCTGGATGTCTGATCGCCATCTGAAACTAAACATGACCAATACTGAGCTTTTTATCTTTCCCCCTAAACCAACCTCTCCTCTTCCCCCATTCTCTATCTCTGTCCCATCAGCTAGTAACCTTGGGGTCATCTTTAACTCCTCTCTCTCTTTCTCTGCACATATTCAACAGACTGCTAAAACCTGTCATTTCTTTCTCTATAATAGTACCAAAATCTGTCTTTTACTTTCTAAGCACACTACCAAAACCCTTATCTACACACTTATTATCTCTCACTTAGACTATTGCAACTTGCTTCTCACAGGTCTCCCACTAAGCCATCTCTCTCCCTTTCAATCTGTTCAAAATTCTGCTGCATGACCTATATTCCACCAATGTCGCTATGCTCATATTAGCCCTCTCCTCAAGTCACTTCATTGGCTCCCTATCCGTTTCCGCATATAGTTCAAACTCCTCTTATTGACTTACAAGTGCATTAATGCTGCAGCTCTTCAGCACCTCTCCACTCTTATCTCTCCCTACAATCCTCCTCAGGAGCTCCGTTCATTAGGTAAACCTCTCTTATATGTACCCTTCTCCTCCACTGCTAACTCCAGTCTCTGTCCCTGTTATCTTGCTGCACCATATGCCTAAAATAGACTTCCTGAGCTAGTACGTCACTCTCAATCTCTGGCCATTTTCAAAGCTAGGCTAAAAGCCCACCTTTTGATGCTGCTTTTAACTCCTAACCCCTATTCATTTGTTCAGTACCTAAGTCTGTTTTATCATTCCTACCTTAGTAATTCCCTTATCCCTTATTTGTCCTGTTTGTCTGTTCTGATTAGATTATAAGCTCTGTCAAGCAGGGACTCTTTCTCCATGTTCAAGTGCACAGCGCTGCATACGACTAGTAGCTCTATAGAAATGATAAGTAGTAGTATTAGGTTCTACAGATACTTCTGGTATTTCCACATGTTCAATAACATTTTGATCAGCAACATTAGTGACTGGCTCTTCTAGCAAGAAATAGACTTTCCTTTGTCTTTATTACTATCATCTTCAGTCTCAACATTTTCAGAGAGGTCTGGGGTACATTTTCTACCATCAAAGGTTGCTGGCAATAGTTTTACATGGTCTTTATGGACAACTTTTTTCACACCACCTTCTTTAGGATTTACTTGGTCAACTATCATGCTCATTTTCGAAAGAGAAGGACGCCCATCTTTCAACACAAAATTGGAAGATGGAGGTGCTTCTCACAGGGTCGTCCAAATCGGTATAATCAAAAGCCGATTTTTTTTTGTTAACATTTGTACCCCACGCTTTTCCACTCATGGCAGGCTCAATGCGGCTTACATGAGGCAATGGAGGGTTAAGTGACTTGCCCAGAGTCACAAGGGAGCTGCCTGTGCCTGAAGTGGGAATTGAACTCAGTTCCTTAGTTCCCCAGGACCAAAGTCCACCACCCTAATATTTCATTAACTGTAAGTTTAGTATGAATTTGTCTTATCCTACTACTACCACTATCTCATATCAAAAAAACTGCATGTAACACATCAGTCCCATATTTCTCACTTGCCATACAATAAAACAAATACATATTCAGATTGTAGTGTCACCTCAGTAACAGCAACACAAAATCCCTCCACTATCAGATATTGTGAAGCAACACAAAAACTTGCAAATATGCTATTCAAATTATATAGCAAACAGAATTTGTGGACAGCAGATCTATAACATGTTCAATTGGGGCTGAAGGCAGTTATTTTTTTTTTTGGCGGAGGGTTGTAGGGAAGCAGAAATAGATACCAGTTACAGGGATTTCAAGAACCTGACTCTCAAGATTGCTGGTCTTCCCAGCTTGCAGATACCAATGGTTGTAAATGAAACACAGGCTTGCTGTCTACACCAAAAATTTTGTGACACATTCCCACCAGTGTATTCTGACACACTGGTTGAGAACCACTGTGTTAGTCCCACCCATTAGACACCATTATCTCCCTACTAATTCCTAAGTCCCCACTCATCCACCCAACCCCTAAATCCTCATTTACACTCCCAATACTCAAGTCAGTCTTAGAGTCTGTCTTCTTCTGATTTCCTGCTCAAACCCAGAGTCTTTGCAGAAGCCCATGCACTCACACATTCTCAAGTCTCCAGTATCTGCCCTCCTGCCTCTTTCTCTCCTTCCCCCATCAACTAATGCCCATTCCTTTTCCCTATGCCTCTTTCTCTCCTTGTCCATCAGTCATCTGTCTTGTCCTTCTCCAGTGTTCATTGACCCTGTCTTTTCTCCTCCTTACTTCAGTATCTACTGCTCTGCCCTTCCCTCTCCATCTAACCTCTGCATCTGCCCTCGCTTCTCAACCTCGTGTCGGTCACCCTGTCCCTTCTAACCTCATTAACATGTGCCAGCATCGGCACATTTCTATCTCTGCTAGCACTGGCCTGCTTTCAGCCAAAGTTCTGACATCAGCATTAGCATTCTGCAAGCCTTAGTCCCAACCCCATCCTCATTATAAACATTAGCCCCCCCCCCCCCCCCCCCCGCCTTATCTATTTTTATTTATTTATTTATTTATTTATTTTTGTTACATTTGTACCCCGCGCTTTCCCACTCATGGCAGGCTCAACATATACAGGTACTTGTTTGTACCTGGGGCAATGGAGGGTTAATTGACTTGCCCAGAGTCACAAGGAGCTGCCTGTGCCTGACGTGGGAATTGAACTCAGTTCCTCAGTTCCCCAGGACCAAAGTCCACCACCCTAACCACTAGGCCACTCCTCCACTGTTGCTACTATTTGAGATTCTACATGGAATGTTGCTATTCCAACATTCCATGTAGAAGTCGGCCCTTGCAGATCACCAATGTGGCCGCGCAGGCTTCTACTTCTGTGAGTCTGACGTCCTGCACATACGTGCAGAAACAGAAGCCCGCGCAGCCTTCTACATGGAATGTTGCTAGTGGAATAGCAACATTCCATGTAGAATCTCCAATAGTATCTATTTTATTTTTGTTACATTTGTACCCTGCGCTTTCCCACTCATGGCAGGCTCAATGCAGCTTACATGGGGCAATGTAGGGTTAAGTGACTTGCCCAGAGTCACAAGGAGCTGCCTGTGCCTGAAGTGGGAATTGAACTCAGTTCCTCAGTTCCCCAGGACCAAAGTCCACCACCCTAACCACTAGGCCACTCCTCCACTGTTTCAGAACAACCTCGGGTAAGGCCACTAGACTAGTGGTGGCTTTGAATGAGCTGAGCAGCAAAGGGAACTTGGAAAGAAACAACCTCCTACCACTAGAGGCAGGATTTTGATGCGCTAAAGTTTGGGTGCTGCTCTGACCCAATGCATTACTGGGTTATCTTTCAAGCCAGGCAGCTTGAAACATCCCCCCCCCCCTTGTTTCCCTGAAGCATAGGACTCTCCTTGAATGAATCATCACTGCCAGCGCTATAATGCTGGCCCATACCGTTCATTAATTACACGTTCATAGATGATAATCCAGCACATCATCAGAAACACTCTACCCGTTTATAAACAGGTCTAGTATCTCCACTCTCTGTTACCACACCAGTTGCTGTAACAGTTCTCTCTGCCTACAATCCTAGATCTCCCTACTTTTAGGCTGCGGTCGATTTTCTCTGTTTCTTTGAAAAAAAGAAGTGGGTACGAGCAGTAAGACAAAACAGGAAAATAATAAGTCAGTCAGTTAGGGTACTTGGGAGAGAGAACAACAACGAGGGCTATAAAGGGGTTTGTTGAATGATAGGGAAAGGAACTGGAAAATTCAATATTAGCTCTCATTGATTTTATTGCAGCTCGATAGCTGTCATTTTGCTAAGAGGATTTACTGCTGCCTTGGCTTGAGATAATTAATTGGGCTGACAGATATGTGGGGTCCAAGAATCAACTGTGCAATTATCAATATAATTCAAATTCCAGGTCACAAAGCCAAGATGGGAGAGCAGTAAATTGACTTGTTTGTGAATAAATTTGCTTGCTGCAATTGAAGAGATGAAAACTCCTGGTATAAATCTTGTTGGGGACATAATATGTGGAAAACAACTCCTAATATTCTCCCATAAATAAATGTGACAGAAGCAAGTCCAAAATGGAATAGTACAATGTGCAAACTTTATAGATTTCTATTGGGAAATATACAACTGAGGAGGCTGCTTTTGAGCCAGATATTCAATCCATGTACAAGGTACTGAATATTCAGGTCTAGGGCAACCACCAGGAGTTGCTCAGGTACCGCAGATATACAGAAAAAGTACCTGGATAGCTACTCAGTTGACCTAAGACAGCCTTTTTTCTGTCCTAATTTAACCAAGTAACAATCCAGCTATTGCCACTGAATATCATCTGGATGATATGGATAAACACCTGGCTCCACCATGACTCTGCTCCCCCGGCCTACCCCAGCATAACAATGAATATTGATTTGAATGTATGAAGCTTTCATCTCCAGGAAATATTTCAAAAAACAGCACAAAATAACTCTGATTATTTGCATTGGTTTTGCGATTGCTTTTTCTTTAGTACTGATGCTTAGAAACTTAAGAAACATAGGGGTCCATTTTCAAAAGGAGTTATCTAGGTAGGACTGGCTTCAACCCAGACAACTCCGACTCTCCAGGCCCATCATGGATTTTCAATGGCATGTCACTGGATAGGGTCATTTTCAGTGGCTCTATTGAGGGAAGTGCCACTGAAAATCTCTGTTAGGCCCAGTGAACAGAAGTTAACCAGATTGGAGTCACTCCTACCTGGATAACTCCTTTTGAAAATCGACCCCTATATTTTTTTTAGTTGTTCCTAAGTGTTGGTACTAGAGAAAATGCAGTCACAAAACTAATAAAACAATGAGAATTATTTTCTACTGTTTTTGAAATCTTTCATGATTCATTGTTATGGCCCTTTGAAATCTCCAGAGCAGCATCCAAAGATATTAAGACCTTAGGGAAGTTGTGGCTGCTCTGCTTTCTGACCTTTTCAATACTTTTGTAGAGCTGAGAGTCATAGGAGCTGACTCTGTGGGTGCTTGAGCACCCCCAATATTGAGAAAATTCCTTGTATGTATCCAGGGAAGGGTTATTTCCACTGGGCTTAGTACCCCCACTAATTTTGAAAAGTTGGCTCCTATGTTGGGAGTATTTCCAGAGGACTGAATATGGGCTGATGTAGCCTTTCTTCACACAAATGGAAGTAAGGAGGAGGTTGGGAATTACAAGTCAGTTAGTTAGATTTCTGTGGTGAGTAAATTAATGGAAACACTGCTAAAAACAGAGGGTAGTACGGTTTCTGGTGCGACCGGAGAGACAGAATGAGAGAAAACATGAGATGTGGTGTATTTAGATTTCAGCAAAGTTCTTGATACAGTTTCACCTACACCACTTATAAATAAACTGAGTACCACTATCAGGCTTATTTTTGAAAGAGAATGACGCCCATCTTGCAGAGATCGGGCATTTATGTTGGATGGTTGGGGTATGCCTTTTTAAACAGGTGAGTTTTTAGGCCTTTCCGGAAGTTTAGGTGCCCATTTGTGTTTTTCAAGGTTTTTGGTAAAGTGTTCCACAGTTTTGTGCTAATGTAGGAAATGCAGGACCCATATGTTGATTTATATTTGAGTCCTTTACATCTTGGGAAGTGCAGATTTAGGTATGCTCTTGCTGATTTTGATGTGTTTCTCGTTGGTCAGACATGTATTCCGGAGCTAAACCATAGATTATTTTATGAACCAGTGAGCAGATTTTGAAGGTAATTCCTTCTTTGATTGGTAGCCAGTATAGTTTTTCGCAAAGGGGTTTTGCACTATCAAATCGGGTTTTTCCAAAGATAAGCCTAGCTGCTGTGTTCTGAGCAGTCTGCAGTTTCTTTAAGATTTGTGCTTTCCATCCAGCATATATTCCGTTGCAGTAGTCCACATGGCTTAGTACCATTGATTGTATCATGTTGCGAAGTATTCCCCTCGGGAAGAATTGTTTCACACGTTTGAGTTTCTACATTGTGTAAAACATTTTCATTGTTGTGGTTGTGGCTTGGCTCTCTAGTGTTAAGTTGTGGTCAATGGTAATGCCGAGGATTTTCAGGCTGTCTGAGATGGGGAGGGAGTAGTCTGGGATATTAATAGTTGTGGGGTGGGCAGTGCTGCGTTGGGATGAGAGAGTGAGACAGTGTGCTTTTTCTTTATTGCGTTTTAGTTTGAATGCCATTGCCCAGGAGTCCATGATGTTCAAGCTGATCTTGATCTCGTTCATGATTTCTGACGGTTTAGATTTGAAAGGTATGTATATTGTGACATCATCTGCATATAGAAAAGGGTTAAGGCCAGTGGTGTGCTGGAGCAGGCTCTCCACAGGCTCGCAAGAGCCGGTTGTTAAGTTTTTAAGAATTTTGGGAGCCGGTTGTTAAAGTAAGGCCCTCCATGGCTACTTTAACAACTGGCTCCCAAAATGTTGGTTTGGGCCCCCTGCTGAATTCTCTTTTACTTTGCTGGTGGGGATGCTGAGCCCTGCCAGCCAAGTAAATAGAATACTGCTGCTCCCCGCTCCTTGTTTCCAGCTCTGGGCAGCAAGCTGAGACTTCTGGAGCATGTGAGAGAAGTTCCAGCATGCTGCTCAGAGCAAGACGTTGGGAGTGGTGGCTGCCAGCAAAGGTATGCCTAGCGTGCCCGCACGAAGGGAGGGAAGAGAGAGAGGCAAGTGTTGCCCCCCCTCCCCGGCCACCCCTGGCCCTTCCAACTGCAGAGCTGGCTACATCCAGAGAAAGAGCCTGTTAAAAATTTACCAGCACACCCCTGGTTAAGGCCTTGGTTGGATAAGGACTTGGCTAGTGGGGTCATCATTAAGTTGAAGAGGATGGGTGATAGGGGTGATCCTTGTGGCACTCCACAATCTGGTTCCCACGCTGATAAGATGTTTGAGTTTGACTTTACTTGATATGTTCTTGTGGTTAAGAAACTCTTGATCCAATTAAGTATGCTTCCTCCAATCCCGTACTTATCTAATAATCTGATAAGTATATTATGGTCTACCATATCGAATGCACTAGACATGTCAAATTGGAGGAGGAGGATGTTTTTGCCTACTGCTATTTCCTGCTTGAATTTGGCTAGGAGAGTGACTAGTACTGTTTCTGTACTGTGGAGGGATCGGAAACCTGACTGCGATTTGTGGAGTATGGAGAATTTGTTTATATATTCTGTAAGTTGTTTGGCTACCATGCTTTCCATCAGTTTGGTTGTTATCGGGAAGGATGCTACTGGATGGTAGTTAGTGATGTCATTTGTTTTTTTCTTGGTGTCTTTTGGTATTAGTGTGAGTAAGATAATGCCTTTTTCCTTAGGGAAGAGACCTTGTTGAAACATGTAGTTTAGGTGGGATGTGAGGTCTATGAAACAGTCTGGGGCTGATTTCATTAGATAGTTGGGACAGGTATCAAGTTTGCAGTGGGTGGTGGAGAACCTACTGACCGCCTTGGCAACTGCATCGACAGTGAGGTAGGTGAAGTTTAACCAAGTTCGGTCAGCCGGGTATTCTCGTGAGTTTGGGTCCAGCTCATTAAGGAAGCTTTCAATGTCAGTGTTATTCTGAGATAATGTACTGCGTAGATTTACAATGTTTTCTTTGAAGTGCTTAGGAAGTTCGTCCACAGATGGAATGTTTGTATTCGATATAATGACCGAGTTAGTGTCTAGAAGCTTATTCAAAAGTTTGAATAATTTATTTGTGTCTTTGTAATCTGTCCCTATTTGAGTCTTATAGTATGTTCTTTTGGTCTGTCTTATCGCGTATTTGTATTTTCTTTGTGATTGTTTCCACGTGGTTAGTGTATGTTCGTTTTTGTCTTTTCTCCATGCACGTTCGAGTTTCCTGGATTGGGTCTTTAGTTTTTTTTCGGTTTGTCATTGAACCATGGGGTTCTGTTGTGCTTTTGTGAGGTTTTTGTTCGTAATGGTGCTATATCATCTAGCACACATATGCATCTTTTATCCCATTCCTCGAGGTAATATGTGGAGTTTGTTTGTGCTGACCATTCATTGTTGTATTATAGAGACATTTAAATAGATCTAGTGCATCAATGCACAAGAAATGGATCTCTGTTAATGGAAAGAAAGCTCTGGAATGAAGAGGCATAGGATGAAAGTGAAAGGGGTTAGACTCATGAGTAACCTAAGGATTTTTTTAATGGCAAAAGCAGTGATTGCATGAAATGGGCTTCCTCGCCGAGGTAGTAAAGACTGATGCTGTATCTGAATTCATAAAAGCATGAGACAAACACAGAGGACCTCTGAGGAAGAGGAAGGGATTGTGGAGCTTAATAGCTGACACGGATGGGCAAATTGAATAGACCATATGATTTTATCTGCCATCATTTTCTCTGTTTCTGCATTATTTAATCTGAAACTGTGTCATCAGCTACGATATCTGAGAAGGCTAGATGAACTATTTGTCTGTACTGAACATGGCAACATAGTAATGACAGCAGATAAGCATAGTTTATTCCGTCTGCACAACAAAATAAACTCATGCCAATTGTTCCCAAACTTGGCCCTGGAGGCACCCCTGCCAGTCAGGTTTTCAGGATATCCGCAATGAATATTCATGAGAGAGATTTGCATGCACTGAAGTAATTAAATTTGTCAACAACGCAAAGTTATTCAAAGTTTTTAAAATGCAAGAGGATTGTGAAAGAATGCAAGACAACCTTACAAGACTCGGAGACTGGGCATCCAAATGGCAGATGATGTTTAATGTGAGCAAGTGCAAAGTGATGCATGTGAGAAAAAGGAACCCGAACTATAGCTACATGATCCAAGGTTCCACATTAGGAGTCACCAACCAGGAAAAAGAATCTAGGAATCATCACTGATGATACTTTGAAATCCTGTGCTCAGTGTGCTACGGCAGCAAAGAAAGCAAATAGAATGTTAGGTATTATTAGGAAAGGAATGGAAAATAAAAACAAGGATGTTATAATGCCTTTGTATCACTCCATGGTGCGAAGCACCTTGAATACTGTGTGTAATTCTGGTCACTGCATCTCAAACAAGATACAGTGGAATTAGAAAAGGTACAGAGAAGGGCAACGAAAATGAAAAAGAGGATGGAACGACTTCCCTATGAGGAAAGGCTAAAGTGGATAGATTTCTTCAGCTTGTAGAAAAGATGGCTGAGGGGAGATATGATAGAGATCTATAAAATAAGTGGAGTGGAGTGGAATGGGTAGATGTGAATTGTTTGCTTACTCTTTCCAAAAATACTAGGACTAGGGGGCACACAATAAAGCTACAAAGTAGTACATTTAAAATGAATTAGAGAAAATATTTCTTCAATCAATGTGTAATTAAACTCTGGAATTTGTTGCCAGAGAATGTGGTAAAAGCAGTTAGCTTAGCGGGGTTTTAAAAAGGTTTGGATATCTTCCTAAAAGAAAAGCCCACAGACCATTATTAAAACGGACTTGGGAAAATCCACTGCTTAGTTCTAGGATAAGCAGCATAAAATGTATTGTACTGTTTTGGGATCTTGCTAGGTACTTGTGACCTGGATTGGTCACTGTTGGAAACAGGATACTGGGCTTGATGGACCTTCCATCTATCCCAGTATGGCAACTCTTATATACTTATATATTCATGCATTGATTTTGCACCTAATAAATTATGTTATGAGAATCAGATGCTCAACATTTAGAGTTACTATTTAAGTACAAAGGTGTTTTTTTTTTAAACCTTACGTTGAAACCTGGAAACATTTAATATCTTTTTTTTTAATGTGTGCACATCAAAAGAAAAAGATGATATGTGGGAACTTGCTCCTTTTGTTTTGTGGAATGAAGTGGCACATTATAAAAATGCACTCATTTTTTTATTACTGCTATTTTAAATAATAATAATAAGGGAAGAACTTCCTTCATTCAGAAGTTCTGTCCAAAGTCAGTCTAAATGTGCCAACATTGTCCAGTTCAGTTATATATCTGTGTGGTTGTAAAACACACTTTTTTTCATCTTTGCTGCTATGTGAATATTGTGAATATTCCATCAGTGTTTCAATATTGCTACCAAGTATTACTTATTTTGGGCATTTGCTTTAAACTTACATTGTCTTAATTTATTTATCCAGACTTTACACGCAGATGGTATTGCTTGTTAAACCCAAATGTGAAACCTAAGGGTGGTTAAATAATTTGGAATAAACCATGTTGTGCAATAGAATCTGTATGGATGCCTGTTCTGGTGTGTGCACGTGATAATGTTTGAATAACTGTCTATACCAATGGCTATGATTTCTGAACATGTGGCATCATTAAAGGGCAGACTTAAATGTTCAGTTGGGTATATATGCTAATCTCATCTTTGTTAAATGTTTCAGACATATCCATCGACTAGCTCCCATGATGTTACTGAATTCTATTATTCTGTCTCACTGTATTTTCAAATATAAGCCACATTGAATCCAGTTTGCTTGAGGTAATGTGAGATATAAATGTCAATTTAAAAAAAAAATCCTTTATCCTCTACCTTTGAAGGCCCTGCCTATCCAACTGGACTGTGATGGCACAAGGAAAGCAAGTTTGGTCCAGTGAAGACTAACTTAAAATAAACCATTCCATAGCTGTGCTCTAGTATTACCATATTGAAAATGTGACAATACCATGCCTTTGTGGTTGTTTCCCACTAATAAGTTAGATGATTAATTGGTTTTCTTAAAATAATTATATAACATTTGGATGTATGACTAGGAACAAAACATTACACTTATATATGCACTATCACAGTTCCTCATATACAGCCACAAAACAACCTTTTAGGGTGGATAGTGTTCACAATGAGCTCCTTTTATTATCAACCAGACAGAAAAGAAGAGTTTCCAGTTCTGGTACAGTATAAGTCATCACAAGTACAAAATATAAGAAAACCAATGGACTGCATTAAGGGCTAATAGCCCATTTAGTTATGTTTCAACAAATGAGAAATCTGCATGAAACCAAATATTTATTTGTATTATTTTGACTTATAAAACCACTTGTCCCCAAAACATGCTCAAAACAGAATAATCCATTTTTGTGTCTAAAATTTCAACTTCTACAAAAGAGATGAGGTGAAGATGTAATTCCATTTGCCCCAATGATAGGAGAGTTTAATTTTATTTCCATTTAATTTCAATATATTCTATCTTTAAAACACCAGGCTTCCCAAAGCAGATTACAACAACAGTTAACATGAACCCATCAGGAAACAGGATATCCTCACTGAGATTTGGCCACGTATTACTGTATTCTATAGAACAGTGTAGAAAAAGGAGCAGAAAATACAAAATTTATCCCTGCTGTTTCTACCAGCTATAAGAAATTTAAAGCTGTTTTAGTAATATTCAATTTTATTTCATGACATTTATATCTAGATATGGGAAGCTTTCAAATAAATACAAAAGATGTCAAATAAATGTTTACAAATCCCTTATCCTTCATGTTTTAAGGCACTTCCTATCCTAATGGAACAGCTTTAGACATTTTGTAGATGGACCACACATAGGCTGTCCATTATTTTTTAATAAACTTTTGCTATTGTTTTCAATAGTCTTTGCCATTGTTTTGAGTGAACTAAAATGGCAGCAAGGCCTGCCTTACTAGCTTCAGCCTAGATAGGCTCATGCCGTCTCCTATTCTGAATCTAATCTCCTTGCTGCAGACACACTTTCAACCCCAATAGAGAGAGAAGGGGCTGACTACAGTCCAGCATACACAGATACAAAGAACAGCCAATTGGAAAAGTCCCATAAGGCATAGGAAACCGGAACATGTGCTCAGGAAAAGCTTATTACCGAGCCATGCAGGAAGACTAAAATTTATAGTAAAAAAGGCATTTACCGGCTTTCTTAACGGCACAAGCACTGCAAATTGCCACAGGCAATGCAATCTGATAAAACAATATCCAAAATATACATATAAACAATAGGCAACCTGTCTCTATGAAAATAGGGGCAGAACAGATGCAATATAACATGGATAGTAATTTTTATGGCGTCCCCATATTCTTTATAGAACTGACTTGGTTGATTAACTGAGGCCAAAAATGCCTCTTTATATAATTATTGTGACTGCAATACAGGGTCTACATAGTGTCACACATAGTGCAGCATGGGGGGATGGTCAACCTTAGAGAAAAACATAGCCAGCTCATTAGCAGCTGGGTTAACTCTGAAGTGGCCAACAGTGGCGTAGCTACAGGTGGGCCTGGGTGGGCACAGGCCCACCCATTCTTGCTTCAGGCCCATCTAGTCTAGCGGTCCATATGGGCCCCAAAGCACCTCAGTGGTGGCATCTCACACTCCTCTCTCCCTCTTCTCCACTCACGGCATAGTATCTGTCCATCTCTGTCTGAACCCCGCCCCCCCCCCAGGTCTACCTCAGAGTTGTCACTGGTGGCAATTCTTATAGGCAGCCTGCGTCAGCCCTGCAAGCTTCTCTCTACTGTGCCCCACCCTTGAGGGTGTCACTTCCTTTTTATTTACTGGCAGGGACACAGTAGAGGGAAGCCTGCAAGGCTAGCGCAGGTTGCCTATAGGAATCACCTCCGGCGACAGCTCTGAGATAGATCCTGGGGGGGGGGGGGTGGTTCAGAGAGAGATGGGCAGAAGCTGGGCCGAGAGCGGGGAGGGGGGAGAAGGAGCAGATGCTGGATCTGGGGCAGAGGAGAGGGAGAAAGATGAACACAAGTGAGTAGGGGCAGAGAAGATGGAAGCAAAGACAGGGGAACGTTATAAAAAAAACTGTATTGTTTGTATGTATGAGGGTGTGGCTGGGAAGGGCCCACCCAGGTTAACTCTGGGCCCACCCAAAATGGCAGGTCTGGCTACGCCCCTGGTGGCCAGACAGTACTTCACCAAGGTGATCATGATTCATTGGATCCACTAAAACAACCATTACTGTAGAGCTCCAAAATGCCAGCGTTTAATCCACAAAACTCAAAACAAAGCAAAACCAAAATAAATGTCCACTGACGGGATAGCAGCAGCTTGGGAACATCTAAATCAGTCTGTGTTAAATTGTTCTTGCCCCTCACAGTTTCCAGGGCAAGTTTGCCTTCAGATTCAGGATGAAAGTCCTATTAAACAAATCATAGAAGTCCCAGGCTTTGAAACTTTTCAGCCAGGCTTATGGTTCAAATTGTCCAAACTATTGAAGGAAAAAATAATAACATTCAATCCAATCCCCTTTCTTATTCAGGCCAATATTGTTTCTAACTCGGGTTTCTACAATACAGGCTGCCCTTCAGCCCAAGCAGTTCACATTTTCCTCTCAAGCAGCTCCAGAGTACTAACACACCACAGTCCAGGTGCAAATGACACAGCCAGAGCTGAAGCACCCCACTGCTCCCGCCTACAATTTACATACGCTGTGCTTGCCAGCCAAATAACCACTTTAGCAGTGTGCAGGTAGTTCAGTAGTCCTTTATATAATCAAAAAGGTACCTTGTTTAAGATGTGTCTATTTCATCCACAGAATCCTTCTCTTTGCTCAGGAATAGACTGTGAGGAAGGTAACCAATCCATTTCCTCCTCTGCACTGACATCTGGCTTTATAGAAGGCTCCGGATTACTTCCTGAAGTTCTTTGGAAGCAGTCAGATACTCGGGGGTGGAGAATGTAGTGGGATCCCCTCTGTGGGATCCAGGAACTCCAGGCCATACAGCATTTTCTGCCTACCCTGAAATGGAACTGACAATTTCTGCAGTTGTAGTATGGTTTCTTCTTTCATGTGACAAGAGATAATATTCCCTTATCTCTTGTTTGTCCTGTTTGTCTGTCCTAATTAGATTGTAAGCTCTGTCGAGCAGGGACTGTCTCTTCATGTTCAAGAGTACAGCGCTGCGTACGTCTAGTAGCGCTATAAAAATGATAAGTAGTAGTAGTAATCCCCTCCCCCTTCCAAGGACAAACAAGCTTCTTCCCCTATTTTTTGGGAAAAGGATATGTTAGTTTGGGAAGCTGTTTCCAAGAATAGGGTATGGCTGCCAGGGAGGGATCTAGGCTGCTTCCCACCATCCTTGCCACAGCAGAAATGCTAGGAGAACTTTTGAATTTATCCAGACTCAACTAGTTTCTCTCAGCTTGTTATATTACTCAATATTTAATGATTGTTGCAAAGATGAATGCAAAGTGAAATTTTAAGTATTCTGTAGCAGAGCATAAAAGCCAAATGAGGGAAGAGTTTAAGAAAGAAATACTTGAGATGTCTGATATTCTTATCTGCAATTAGCAACAAACCTTGATGAAAGCTGTTCTCAGAATACTGACACTTTTTAAATTAAAAGTGTTCTTAAGCAAATGAAAGCAATTGAACATTGGCTTTAGTTTCCTAGGAAAATCTGACTGCTCTTGTAAGATATATACCACATACTGCCCCAAAAAGCTTAAGGCTCCTGAGTGGTCGTCTTCAATCAAATAATGGGATGCCGAAGCTTCAACTGTGCTACTGCACTGTTTCCCTATTTGTCATTAAAGGATCACTGTTATGGTTTAAGACTAATTCATTCAGAGGCTTACAAATGTTCTTTTCATGAAACGAAGTAATAGGAACGCACCATAAATGATCTTATGCAAGTCGAACACATTAGGCACAGCTATTTAAAGAGTAATAAACTATATGATCCAATGTTTAAAGGGTATTAGCTTTGATACAAAACAACTAAGCTAAGAATATTTTCACACTAATGAGAGGATGAAGGAAATTCTTTCAGATTTGATTAATCTGTGCCAAAAGTGCCAGAAGCATTAAACTGCTATAGCTTCATGCTTGTTTAATGCTGCATGCTGTTTATTCTGACAGTTAATGTACTACAACAGATATTTCTTTCACAGATTAAAAAAAAAAAGTAAAGGGTAGTGGAAGTCCATGACCCCCTTCTGAGAAGCACAGAATCATCCATCTGCTGACCAGAAATGGATCCATATTTTCAAAACACTTAGGAGTTCTTTTACTAAGCCACGGAAGCGCCTACGTGCACCCAACACGCGCCAATTCTGAGTTACCGCCCGGCTACCGCGTGACCCGGGCGGTAATTTCATTTTTGACACACGTCCGATATGCGTGTCAGAGAATAATTTTATTTTCTGGCGCGTAGGCGGTAATCGGCATTTTGACGCACGTTGACCATTCCCGCGGGAGACTTTACCGCTAAGTCAATGGCTGGCGGTAAGGTCTCAGACCCAAAATGGATGCGCGACAATTTTCATTTTGCCACATGTCCATTTTTGGCCCAAAAAACAAAAAAAAATCATTTTTTACAGGTGCACTGAAAAATGATTCTGCGCACATCCAAAACATGTGCCTCCATTACCGCAGGCCATTTTTCATCACACCTTAGTAAAAAGACCCCTAGGAGCCCTGTTTACTAAGGTGCGTTAGTGCTTTTAGTGCGCCTACACTTAGCGTGCGTGCTAACCATGTAGGCGCCTATAGGGATATTGTAGGCATTACATGGCTAATGCGCATACATGGTTAACACGTGTTAAAAACGTAAACGCACCTACAACGCTGCTTAGTAAACAGGGCCCTTAGACTTATGTGTAACCTATAGAACTTTGTAAGTTGGTGGGAGGTGCTGCGGAGCACCAACGGAAATGGCAGCATAATCAATGAAGTCCTGATGACTCCTATATTAAATTGAAATATAACTTACTACTTGGCAGCTATCCTTACATTTCTTTCTAGAATCAGCATTCTGAGCATCATTCTGACATGGCTTCAAGCAAACTGGCAAGCGACATAGATTCGAGCCAGTTTCTCTATGTAAGACCGACGATCCCACTTCAGCTACCATAATGGAGGAGATACTCTCTCTTAAGGATTTGTTATTCAAAATTAAGGAAGATATAGGAGATATTAAAGAAGATATCTCAGTGACAAAATCTGATTTATCTCTTCTAAATTCCAAAGTTAACATGCTAGAAACGAAACAAGCAGTACCGGATGAAAATATAAAAGCAATCCAAAAACAAGTTAAGAAAATCATGCAACTTGAGCAGGAAATGGAGGACAGCAACAATGTGGAGGGCTCAGATCCAATACAATTCTTGTAAAAATCTATTTCCAATCCAATCTGAAATTTATAGACCGAACGAGTCCCAATGTACGGTTCAGGGTGCTTAACAAAAATAAGATAACTCAAACACTATGAGGAATTCCAAAAATACATGTAATAATAAAATGCAACTAAAAATCTATCAAACAAAAAAAACAAAAAAAATCAGTTTTTTACGTAATTGTATGTAGTTCATCTCAGATCTAATAGATATAGGAAGAGCGTTCCAGATAGTGAGTGCCTGAAAAGAAAACAAGGCCTCAAAATGACGTTTTAATCGCAGGTTTCAGTAAAAAGATATCACACAATCTAGATGATGAAAAATAAAGATCGGAAAATAATTGAATAAGTATTTCAGAGGTATTACCATACAAAACCTGAAATATTATGCAGACAGATTTAAAGGTAATATGTGCCCTACGTAGAAACCAATACAATTTCTTAATATATTGGGACACTGTCATATTTCTTCAATCAAAAAATTAAATGTACTGCAGTATTCTGAATTAACTGCAGTTTATACAAAAATTTAGCATTTAACCCAATATACAGAGAATTACAATAATCCAAATGGGACATTACCGGCATCAGGACTAATAAGCACATAAGTACATACTGGGACAGACCAAAGGTCCATCAAGCCCAGCATCCTGTTTCCAACAGTGGCCAATCCAGGTCACAAATATCTGACAAGATCCCCAAAAAGTACAAAACATTTTATGCTACTTATCCCAGAAAGAAGCAGTGGATTTTCCCCAAGTCCATTTTAATAATGGTCTATGGACTTTTCCTTTAGGAAGCCGTCCAAACCTTTTTTAAACCCCACTAAGCTAACCACCTTTACCACATTCTCTGGCAACAAATTCCAGAGATTAATTAATCGTTGAGAGAAGAAAATTTTCTACGATTCGTTTTAAATTTACAACTTTGTAGCTTCATTGAATGCACCCTAGTCCTAGTATTTTTGGAAAGAGTAAACAGACGCTTCACGTCTACCCTTTCCATTCCACTCATTATTTTATAGACCTCTATCATATTTCCCCTCAGCCATCTTTTCTCCATGCTGAAGAGCCCTAGCTGCTTTAGCCTTTCCTCATAGGGAAGTCGTCCCATCCCTTTTATCATTTTTGTCGCCTTTCTCTGCACCTTTATAATTCCACTATATCTTTTTTGAGATGTGGCAACCAGAATTGAACACAATATTCGAGGTGCGGTTGCAGCATGGAGCGAAACAAAGGCATTATAATGTCCTCATTTTTGTTTTCCATTCCTTTCCTAATAATACCTAACATTCTATTTGCTTTCTTAGCCACCGCACCGCAGCACACTGAGCAGAAGGTTTCAAGGTATCGTCAACGACGACATCTAGATCCCTTTCTTGGTCGGTGACTCCTAACGTGGAACCTTGCATTATGTAGCTATAATTCGGATTCCTCTTTCCCACATGCATCACTTTGCACTTGCTCACATTAAACGTCAACTGCCATCTAGATGCCCAGTCTCCCAGTCTCGTAAGGTCCTCTTGTAATTTTTCACAATCCTCTTGTGATTTAACAACTTTGAATAACTTTGTGTCATCAGCAAATTTAATTACCTCACTAGATACTCCCATATCTAGGTCATTTATAAATATGTTAAAAAGCAGCAGTCCCAGCACAGACCCCTGGGGAACCCCACTATCGATCCTTCTCCATTGAGAATAATGACCATTTAACCCTACTCTCTGTTTTCTATTTTTTAACTTGTTTTTAATCCACAATAGGACACTACCTCCTATCCCATGACTCTCCAATTTCCTCTGGAGTCTTTCATGAGGTACTTTGTCAAACGCCTTTTGAAAATCCATATACATAATATCAACCAGCTCACCTTTATCCACATGTTTGTTCACCCCTTCAAAGAAATGTAACAGATTGGTGAGGCAAGATTTCTCTTCACTAAATCCATGTTGGCTTTGTCTCACTAATCCATGCTTTTGAATATGCTCTGTAATTTTGTTATAATAGTCTCTACCATTTTGCCCGGCACTGATGTCAGGTTCACTGGTCTATAATTTCCTGGATCTCCTCTGGAACCTTTTTAAAATATCAACATTACATTGGCCATCCTCCAATTTTCCGGTACCACGCTCAATTTTACAGATAAATTACATATTACTAACAATAGTTCAGACAGTTCATTTTTCAATTCTGTCAGTACTCTGGGATGAATACCATCCAGTCTAGGAGATTTGCTACTCTTCAATTTATCAAATTTCCCCATTACATCCTCTAGGTTTATAGAGATTTCATTCAGTTTCTCCGACTCTGGCACTGGTACCTCTCCCAAAGCTTCCTCGGTGAAGACCGAAGCAAAGAATTAATTTAATATCTCCGCTATATGCATGCCTAAACAACGTGTGCCATGGACGCGCCTCTACAGCATCCAGTACACAAGACTGTCTATAGCCCCCAGAATAACACTTTGTCTCAGCACTCACTCAGGAAGCCTCCAGTCAGCACCGCCACCATCATGTCAAGACTCTCTCTGCCTCTGTCCCGGGCTGCCTGCAAAAAGAAGATGTACTGCAGCACCATGTATGGGCATCCGCCATGACCAAACTTTCTGTGCTGGAGCTGTGGGTTGTCCCAAGGGATCAATATGAAGAAAAAGAAAGGCGCTATGTTTTCTTTTAAAGACATTTTTAGGCACTCTTCAGCAGTGACTTTGCCTTGTCCTGAGCGTCTGCAGGTTCTCCATCCTGGAAATTGACTGCCTGCACTGGTAAAGCTGACAAGCGCTCTTGTATTCCTCTGCAAAGGACCACTACGGCTGCTCCACACCTCCTGTAAAATTTTGCCCGGTAAAGGTAGGCTGGCCTTTCTGTGCATCGCTCGTAAACGGCTGTGCATCCCTCGGAATGTACATTTGAATACTGATCAGCTCATTAGCATCATTTTGCATACGACTTTCGTTGGCTTCCACCGCAAATGGAAAAGAGCCTGCAGAACCTCACCTCCTGGTTACTTCTCCATGGGAAAGTAGAAAGGTAGATGTTTGCCACTTTCTGAACCCAAGTATTTCCCTCCAAGTTATGTCATGTCTACTGCTGGAACTATTCCAGACAAAACTATCCCTCATTAGTTTGACTGGCTCTACTCTGAAGAAGGGACCCAGAATTTTTACAGTATGACTGCTAGGAAGACACATTGCGTCATCCTGCTACATAAACACATGTTTTAAAATGAAAGCTCTTTTAGAAACCTGGATATGCCTCTTTATATTCATTGAAGAGTGTTCAGTAGATATACGTACAAGAGTATTAATACAATTTGTATTGACTTGTGTCATTTCTGTTAGCATTTAATATTTTTAATTTAACTCTGCCTTTGGCTGTTTCTCATTTCAAGCTTTCATTCAGTTTCTTTTACATGTCAACAGTGTCAGCAATAAAATTGCTGTTTTTCGGCACTTTGGGATAGTCAGCATTTGTTCAATGTTTCTCCTTGGCTCAATGTTCAAAATGTTGGCTATTACACTTCTACCTATTTCTTCACAAATTTGCTCACAAATTGCCATTAGACTCAGTCAGTTCTTGATTTAGTGCTCAAAACAGCCTACTAATGAATGTCATTGGATATCTTGTGGGATAGTTAATTGGTTGCTCTTGCTTCATTTGAGCAACTGCTTCTGCAGGGTTGTTCTTGCAGAAGTGTTTTGCAATTTGATCAAAATCAGCTTTTATTTCTGGAGCACTGCTGTCTTGCTAGGAAATGCGTCAAATGAGCTTCGCAATCGTATGTTAACAAGTTGGGGATTTCTTCACTTTCTTCTAAATTTCTTCTCATCTGGTAAATATTCAGCACTGCGTGCATGTCCAGATGTATCAATTCTTTCAGTACATACTGCTATTCCCATCGAGACTCAAGGTAACACTATTCTTCTTGTCAGATTATATTATGCATTAACATGTAGAAAAGTATATATCTACAAAAGGGGCATTTTATGGGCAAATGATGGGCACATACTAAACAGGAAACGTTAAGTAGACAGACAAATATGGGTAGATTCAGTAAATGGTGCATAAAGATAGGCACTGGGATACAAGGCACTAAACAGAAATTATATAACGACAGTTCTGCGCAGAACTGCCATTAAAGAATACTAGCTTAAGTCTGCATTCTCATTCCTACCTACTAGCATTTAGGAGCAAAATGCAAATATTCTAAAACCATGCGTAGAAGCTGACTCACCCATTCCCCTCCCATGGCCATGACCCTTTTGAAGATGCATGCTAGAGAAATTATCCCCCAGATTCTATATATCGCACCTACTATTCTGCTCCGAAATCCAGGTGTATTCTATAAAAACGCACGTAACTTAATTGACATAACAAGCTAATCAACATTGATAAGAGGTCTTAATGAGCAATAATTGGCAATAGTTAGAATTTAAGTGCACAACTTGTTAAGTGTATTCTATAACACACTGCACCTATTCTGGAAGTCCCTTTACAG
This sequence comes from Microcaecilia unicolor, assembly GCF_901765095.1. Classification (NCBI taxonomy): domain Eukaryota; kingdom Metazoa; phylum Chordata; class Amphibia; order Gymnophiona; family Siphonopidae; genus Microcaecilia; species Microcaecilia unicolor. Next base: position 37,910,927 of record NC_044033.1, on the reverse strand, counting down.
TTGCGGCATGGACTTGCAACCAACCACGCCAACCTATCTCTCTGACTGGGAAAACCACTGCAAGGTTGTGCTGGATCATATTGCACCTATCCATCTCAAGACTTCCTACATCCGCAACTCTACACCCTGGTTCTTGGCTGATCTCAGAGCCTTAAAAACAGAGACAAGACATCTGGAAAGAACCTGGTGTAAATGAAAATCGGATGTTGCGCTGGGTGCTTGGAAAAGCTGTCACCGCAGGTATAAGTATGCCATCCGGCAAGCAAAGCAAAAGTACTTTTCCACTACGCTACAGGCTGCTGGCCGGGACACCACAAAGATATACCAGCTGATAAACTCTTTCCTTGACACCCGTACTCTAGAATTCTCCAGTGCTGATCTTCCTTCTGCTTCCCAACTTGCAACTTATTTCAATGAGAAAGTCCTGACCTTATGGTCTTCAACTGTGAGCTGCCTCTCCGATGTGGACAACTTCCTTGAATCTTTGACCATGCCAACGGGTGTCTGCCTGGCTGATCGCATTTGGACCAACTTCACCCACCTATCACTTGACAAGGTATCCACTGCTTTACTTAAGTTCTCCAACAAACCCTGCAGATTGGATGTTTGTCTGACTCATCTCCTGAAAGTTGCACCGAAGTGTTTTGTTGAAGAAGATCTGACTAATTACCTCAACTTCATGTTAAGTACTGGATCTTTCCTGCCAGGCCATGGTGATATCTTTCTCACCCCCATTCCAAAGAACCTAAAGATTAAACCAGACGTCATCTCTAACTATCGCCCAGTGGCTTCGATACCCCTAGTTACCAGGCAGCTCCTTGTGAATCTGGGCAAGTCACTTAACCCTCCATTGCCCCAGGTACAAATAAGTAAGCCGCATTGAGCCTGCCATGAGTGGGAAAGCATGGGGTACAAATGTAATAAAAAAAAAAAGTTAATGGAGAGTATGGTCAACGTCCAGCTCAACGAATTCCTGACTGCTTTCGATATCCTACACCACTCTCAGTCTGGTTTCCGAGCTCAATATAGCACCGAGACTGTCCTGGTCACCCTCTTATCTAACTTTAAGCGAGAGCTATCCATCGGTCGGAAGGTTTTACTGCTTCAATTTGACATGTCTAGTGCCTTCGATATGGTGGACCATGAAATTTTGTTTCATCTGCTGGATTCTTTTGGCATAGGAGGTCCTGTCTTACACTGGTTTGCGGGCTTTTTAACAACAAGAACTTACCAGGTCTCAGTGAACTCGGTTACTTCTGATCCATGGAAGGCCTCCTGTGGGGTTCCACAGGGCTCTCCACTTTCACCTGCCTTATTCAATATTATGTTGATGCCTTTAGCTGCTGCTCTCGCAAAACTTAACCTCAACCCTTTCATCTATGCCGACGATATTACAGTCTACATCCTCTTTCGCACCACCGTGTCGGAAATCGTTCACCTCATTGATGCCTGCTTCTCCACCATAGAACATTGGGCTCAGGTCTTCTGTTTCAAATTAAACAAGGACAAAACACAGTATCTCATCCTCTCATCCATCCACACCCCAGTAATTGACACAGTGCTCCCAGTATTGGGCTCTGCCCTTCCGATTGCCACAAGCCTGCGGCTTTAGGAGTGCAACTGGACACACACCTTCAGCTGGACAATCATGTGCAGTTGGTCACCAAAAAAATGTTTCACGCCATGTGGAGGCTTTGGCGTATAAGATACTTCCTTACTAGAGATTTGTTCCGCACACTTGTCCACTGGCTTGTCCTCTCCCACTTGTACTATTGCAGCGGAATTTACGTGGGCTGCCAGGCCTCACTGTTGAAAAAGTTCCAAACAGTTCAGAAAACTGCCGCGAGACTCATCCTCAGAGAGCGACGCTTTGCACATGCCGAACCCTTACGTTTCAAATTACACTGGCTGCCTGTACAGGAGCACATTGCCTTTAAACTTTGCTCCTTGACCCATAAAATTATCTATGGGTTTGCCCCGGACTATATGCACCCCTTGATCAACCTTCCGCCCAGGAATGCCAATCCTGCTGCTCGTTCCTACCTCCACCTTCACTTCCCAAACTGTAAGGGTGTCAAGTACAAGAAGATCTTTGCCTCGTCCTTCCGTTATTGGAGCCCTAAGCACTGGAATGCTCTCCCGCAACACCTCAAAACTCAAGCGGACCACGCCCTGTTCAAGAAGTTGTTGAAGACCTACTTCTTGGCCAAGACCTACTCCTCACTTTATACCGCTGACTGATGCACCCTCCCTGACCCCTACCCTGCTAGTTCACCCTGTTAGATGTTTTTCCCCCTGCATACTCCTTGTATACTTTTCTAAGTTTTCCTATTTTGTAATTTTATTTAACATTTTGTAAGCCACATTGTGCCTGCATGAGTGGGAAAATGTGGGATATAAGCGAACAATAAATAAATAAATTCTTTTGTGCACAGCCAAAAAGGGATGTGGTTATATGCGGGGAAATGGGCATTTTGTGGATGTTCCAGAATTTACGCGTTTTGTTATAGAATATGCCCCTGTGCACCTAAACCTATGCACTGGCATTTAAGCCATGTTTCCCTTTGTGTAAATGAATGTGTGTAGTTTTAAGCACCATGATATTAACTAAGTGTATTCTACATACCATGCCTAAACATAGGCGCTGCTTACAGAAAACGCTTAGGTGGAAATTTATTCCGCGTGGTGTTTTCAGGCACTATATACGGAATCTGGCCCTATGTGTGCAGTGTATAGAATGGGGACGTAGATCAGTTATGCACTTAACTCCTAATTAAGGCCAGTTAGAACTTCTTAAGGCCTGTTATTGATAGTTATAGCCAATAAAGTGCAAATTAGTTTATGCACACCTATTCTATATTCACGTGCCCAAATGCACCTATCATTGGGCACGTCCTTCATCCAGTTCTTTGGTCACCCAGCTCACGAAGTCAGTAAGATTACCAAAGGAAAATCCTGTCAAACTAATCTTATTGATTTCTTTGACTGGGTGACCAAAGAACTGGATGAAGAACATGCGCTAGATATAATCTACTTGGATTTCAGCAAAGCCTTTGATATGGTCCCCCACAGAAGACTCGTGAATAAGCTAAAAGGGTTGAACCTAGAACCAAAAGTGGTGAACTAGATAGGAAACTGGTTGACCAACAGGTGACAGAGAGTGGTGGTAAATGGATTCTGCTCAGAGGAAAGGAAGGTGAGCAGTGGAGTTCCTCAGGGGTCGGTGCTGGGGCCTATTCTGTTTAATATATTTGTGGGAGATATTGCTGAAGGGTTGGAAGGAAAGGTTTGCCTTTCTGCAGATGACACAAAAATAGCCAATAGAGTGGATACCCTGGAGGTAATAGAAACGATGAGAAGGGAACTCTGAACGTTAGAAGAATGGTGAAGGGTTTGGCAGTTAAAATTTAATTAAGTGCACTCAAGGACTCCAGAAAAAAAAATTTCCACAAAGAAGTTATAAATTACTTCACAGTATTTATTGTGCCAATATATCTTAACACATATGGAGGGGCATAATTGAACGAAAACGCCTATCTCCATGGGCGTTTATCTCCGAGAACGGGTCCGTGAAGGGGCGGACCGAACCGTATTTTGGGAAAAAATAGACGCCCATGTTTTATTCAACAATGTGTGAGCTGGGCGTTTTTGTTTTTCAGCGATAATGGAAAATGAAAGCGCCCAGCTCAAAAACGAATAAATCCAAGACATTTATTCGTGGGAGGGGCCAGGATTCGTAGTGCACTGGTCCGCCTCACATGCCAGGACATCAACCGGGCACCCTAGGGGGCACTTTTACAAAAACAAAAAAACAGGTAAAAGAGCTCCCAGGTGCATAGCACCCTTCCCTTGGGTGTTGAGCCCCCCAAATCCCCCTCAAAACCCACTGCCCACAAGTCTACACCATTACTATAGCCCTAAGGGGTGAAGGGGGGCACCTACATGTGGGTACAGTGGGTTTGGGGGGGTTGGACGACTAATAAGCATTAAGCAGCACAATTGTAACAGGTAGGGGGGATGGGCCTGGGTCCACCTGCCTGAAGTCCACTGCACCCCCTAACAACTCCTCCAGTGACCTGCATACTGCTGCCAGGGAGCTGGGTATGACATTTGAGGGTGAAAATAAAAAGTTGTGAAACATCATTTTTTTGTGGTGGGAGGGGGTTAGTGACCACTGGGGGAGTCAGGGGAGGTCATCCCCGATTCCCTCCAGTGGTCATCTGGTCATTTAGGGCACTTTTTGGGGCCTTATTCGTGAAAAAACAGGGTCCAGGAAAAGTGTCCTAAATTCTAGCTAAAAATGCATACTTTTTTCCCATTATCTGTGAAATGCGCCCATCTTTGTTCGGCAGATAACCACGCCCCAGTTCCGCCTTCGCCACACCTCTGACACGCCCCCATCAACTTTGTCCGCATCCGCGACGGAGTGCAGTTGAAAACGTCCAAGTTCGGCTTTCGATTATACCGCTTTATTCGTTTTTGTGAGATAAACGTCCATCTCCCGATTTAGGTCGGAACTTGGGCGTTTTTCTCGTTCGATTATAAGCAGGATGGTAACCCTACCTGTAGGCCCATTATGGTTTTTTTTTCATGCTGCCATGCTAAATGCACTTTTTTCTACAGTTCTTGAGCTGTAGTCATTTTTCTTTGTGAAAATTGGCCTGCAAAGCCTTTTCCATGCACTCATTTTCACATTTTAATCATTAATGAGCTACATTGCATAATTTTACATTGCAGCAGCTCATGAATGTCAAATTCACATAAACATTGCTCATGAAACAATCAACACACAAATATGTAACACTATTTTTCATAGAAAGTGCATTTTTGCAAAGCCACTTCAGAACCTTCTACTGTAATATCTAAATCCGGGATACAGCTGTTTTTCTTACATGGAACACCTTGGTCTTTTGGGGATTGACTTTCAGTTTATTGCCCCAGTCTATCCATTTACACTGAGGGTATTCAGAACTCAATCCTTCTGGGGAAAAACTTGGGAGCAGCTGTTTTACTTTTTCATTTCAATTTGTTTTTATTTTATTATGCACGATTTGCGAACAGCACATGCTAACATCAAACTAAATAAAATCAAACCAAATTTTATTAACATTTCTAATCAATTAAAAATGCAATCAAAATGCAAACAGCCTTTCCCACCCACCAATAGAAAAGAAATTTTTGGGGCTGACAATCCAGCTTATAATCGAAAGAGAAAAACGCCTATATTGCGACCCGAATCGGGAGATGGGTTTCTTTCTCCCGTGGGCGCCCAAATCGGTATAATCGAAAGCCGATTTTGGGCGTTTCCAACTGCAATTTGTCGCGGAAACGGGTAAAGTTGACGGGGGCGTGTTGGAGGCATGGTGAAGGCGGAACTGGGGCGTGGTTATCGGCCGAGGAGAGATGGGCGTCTTTAGCTGATAATCGAAAAAAAGGCGTTTTTACCGCGATTTTGGGTCACTTTTTTTGGACCCTTTTTTTTCACACAGGTCCCAAAAAAGTGCCCCAACTGACCAGATGACCACTGGAGGGAATCGGGGATGACCTCCCCGGACTCCCCCAGTGGTCACTAACCCCCTCCCACAATAAAAACCCACTTTACAAATTTTTTTCCAGCCTCTATGCCAGCCTCAAATGCCATACCCACCTCCATGACAGCAGAATGTGTTCTATCCTGTGACAGCCTTTCCCTGGTTCTCATGTGGCTCTCGGGTGAGTGTGACACCTTTTCTGTTAAGGGTACTGCAGAGTCACATCAGCAATGCATTGTGGTGGGTGTAGGGTATTGGGCTCCGTGATTCCTCTAGCTTGTGGCAAATGCTCACGGTGTTGGTAATTGGTAGGCTCTACTCCCATGGTGTTTTTCCCCCTGCTTACTGGGTCAGAGTGTGCCCTGTTTTGTTTCCGGTAGTCCATGAGGTAGTGGCCATTTTTGTAAGCCAGTTTTAGATCCCTTTCACGTGTTAGCCACGCTACAGAACTTAGTTCTTACCTTGAATGTGGCTGAAAGAGGGCATTGTGCAGCATTCTGCCAGCTCTGACCTACTGCTCATCTCAGTACCAGGGAGACTCGTTGCCAGTGGGGCACAACCTCTGATCTGCAGTTAACTGTGAGTAAGCGTGCTTATTCCAATAAAGGATATTTTTGGAGAGATTAGTCTTCAGGTGTCAACTGGTGTGCCAATGTTATATAGCAGCAACAAGTCCTAGAGGCCTGCGTGTATGCAGGTCCCTGGAGCACTTTTAGAGGGTACCGCAGTGCATTTCAGCCAGGCGGACCCAGGCCCATCCCCCCCTACCTGTAACACTTGTGCTGGTAAATGGGAGGTCTGCAAAACCCACTGTACCCACATGTAGGTGCCCCCTTCACCCCTAAGAGCTATGGTAGTGTTGTACATTTGTGGGTAGTGGGTTTTGGGGGAGGGGGTTGGGGGTTGGGGGCTCAGCACCCGTGGTAAGGGAGCTGTGCATGTGGGAGCGTTGTCTGAAGTCCACTGCACTGACCTCTAGGGTGCCCAGTTGGTGTCCTGGCATGTCAGGGGGCGAATGTACTACGAATCCCCTCCCAAGACCAAATGACTTGAGCTGGGCGTTTTTAGTTTCCATTATCTCAAAAAACAAACAAACGCCCAGCTGAAAAACGTCCATTTTTTCAAAAATACGGTCTGTCCCGTACCCGTTTTTGGACATAGACGCCCATGGAGATAGGCGTTCGCGTTCGATTACGCACCCTCCACGCCTACTATTTATTTCTTTGCATTTCATAATGTGCAGGAGGATGTTATCCTAAATTCATGTATCATAGGGTTATCTGAGCAGTAGAGCCATCAAGAACCCAAGGAGCTCACAGAGGTTCTTCTAACAAGGGAAGCACCCCTAAGGTCTTGAAATAACAAACATTCCATACCAAAAATGAATAATGACCATTTGAAGAAAAGCACATTTTGACCATATTGCTAGCAATGTGATAAGGCCCATTAGTTAAGTATGCCACAAAGAAGGAACAATATATTAAAAATTCATACTGTAGTATTCCTCAGTGGCTCAGCCGGACCTGACATTTTAGCTGGGCACAGAGCTAATATGGGTGGGCACTATATATATATATCAAACTTGATCAGATATGTCTACTATAATGGCAAATATGTCAACACACATAACAGTATAATTACAGCAATGGCATATACTTTGCTTATAACAAATGTAAATGCCTGATTAAGCAAAGCAGGAAGAAAACCTTTGAAGTCTTTTCCCCTTCCTTTGGCTCTACTGCTTTCTCTCTATTCTGGTGCTGATAAAATAAAATTGCCACAGTTTGGCACATATCCTTCAACTTTGCTTTATAAGAAACGTATATCAAAGGACAGAACGAATCACAGACGAAGAACAAACCAAAAATACTTTATTGAAAATGATCCAACATGACCACGTTTCGCCTGAAGGCTATGTCAGGGGCATTTGTAAAAAAAAAAAAAGTTTAAAATAAAAACAAGAGCAAAGTCATCTCTTACATATCAAATGTAGAGAGTACAGGTGTGGTTAAATGCACTCAAGAAGTGTAGCTATTTAAAAAGAACAGTGCAGTGTGCTTTATTACAAAAACAGTAAGTGCATAATATGGAATGTATATTGTGTTGTGGGACAAAACACATTTTTTACATATGTGTTTGGTGTAGTGAGACAAAGAAAAAAAATCAAATACAGATAAATAAGGAGCACTTGTCTAATAGGGATTGAGAAAAGGTATATCCTCTATAGTCAGCTCGGCCTTCTCAAAGGCTAAGAGCCTCTCTGTATATAGGCTTATTATAAAAGTACCTCGTGGGCAGCCACTAGTGATGTTTTAGATAAAGTAAATTGGAATTTGGTGCTAATGTACTATTCCAAAGCTGTATAATAGTATCTAGCAAATTAAGTTGAGAAACTATGCTCACTAAAGAATGAGGCGCCGTCTTTTGGTGTTGAATATATCAATAATTCTGTCATAGTCCAATGAATCACACAGTTCTCTTTCAAATGATAACAGTGACAGATTATGGAGGCGACTGGTGAGCACTGAAGCTCTTGATGCCATTTTGATCCTGTTTACAGTTGAAAACAGTCGTTCCACAGTGCAAGTTGACATCGGCACAGTGATAAGTACTCTTAAAAGGGCATTGACATTTGGGAAAATGTCCACATTGCAGTTGTCTAGTACTTCGATTAAAGATGGAAAATGTATACCGTCTGCTATTTTGCGTTTTAGATGCTGAACAAACACTGTTAATTCAGCTTCGTCTGTGGTAATGCCTTAGAGGGGGCAGTAGACTGTTTCTTCAGCCAAAGGCCTCAGATGTTGGCATACAGGCAGCAGAAGCAGTCATCATTCCATAAGCACCATCTTGAAAACGATTATTCAGTTCACTTAGCTGGCAGTCAATTATCTCATTCCACAGATGTCTCAAATCTTCATTGCTTTGAACAGAAGAACGTTTACCCAAAGTGGAAAAAAAACAATATCATATTTCTTCATGAGATCCTCTGTTAACTTAAGAACTTTATCAAAGTCATTTGATGTGTTCTCCCTAAACTGAACAAAAGCTTCTTTTAGACATTCTATAAGATTAATGCAATCTGCATAGGCGCCCCGTATAAGATGCTTGGGGAGGCTAAGCCTCCCCAGCCCAATCGTGGACTTCCGTTGGCTGCCCTCACAAACGCAGCACTTTTGAACAGGCGGCGCCGGAGCAGGGCTGTGCTGCTGCTCTTCAGTTGCTACTCGCTATGCAACACCTTCCAGTGGATCCAGTACGGGATCATCAGCAACATCTTCATGCGCTTCTACAGGTCGAGCGCGCTGGCCATCAACTGGATGTCCATGAGCTACATGTGCACGTACATCCCGCTGTTCTTCCCCGTGGCTTGGCTGCTGGAGCGGCGGAGGCTGCGGGTGATCGCGCTGGCCGGCTCGGCCCTGAACTGCATGGGGGCCTGGGTGAAGACGGGCAGCATGCGGCCCGACTTGTTCGGGGTGACGCTGCTGGGCCAGGTGATCTGCTCGGTGGCCCAGGTCTTCATCCTAGGCATGCCCTCGCAGATTGCCTCTGTCTGGTTCGGCTCTCACGAGGTGTCCACGGCCTGCTCCCTGGGCGTCTTTGGGAACCAGGTATGGCCAAAAGATCGGCAATCAGAACTGGCTCTGCGTACGATAAGTAGTAGTAGTACATACAGCCAATACTTCAAAAACAAAGAAAAATATCTTGGCAGCCCGCAAGTTTTTAACAAGCACCAAACCCTCAAATTAAGCACTTAAGCTTTTTCAATTAGAGATTTATTCTGCATTAACAATATTGCATTTTGGAAAAGGCAACAACAATTTGTTTTCCATGTCATTTCAGGGTTTGGTATCAAAGGGTGGGATGACAAGATATTTTTATATTTAAGGTTGCAAAATAAAGTTTTGTGTTTTTAAAATATTGGGTGTATATATAGTGATTTATGATATGAGAGTTAATACTTGTACAGGGTGATTATTTTATTGTTACTTATTTTTTTTTTCTGTGTGTTGTCAGACAATTATGAATGCAAGCCCCTCCCCTGGCCCCACCCCTAACTCCACCCCCTTTAGCCTCCCCAAACAGTTGGGCCACCGACCGCCTATGGCAATCTGTAACAGACAACATGGCACTCTGTAGTCCTTTCATGGCAAAATCACTGCTTTCAAATAATTTCCGAAATGTAACTGCCAGAAATAAGAATTTTTTTGTCGCTATCTGAAGTAGAAGAGATAGAGAATCTAGTTTTGTCTGTCCAGCAGCATTTGAAAATTCAGCAAATACTTCAAGCATAACATCAAAAAGCATCAATAATTTTTTCACAGAGCCAGATTTTGAACTCCACCTTGTGTCTGTTGATCGTTCCAGTTCAAGACATTGTCTATCAGGATGGAGTTGTTTCTGTACTTCCAAAAAACGAGCATGCCTATATGTACCTGTCATAAAACTATGCAAGGAGTTCAGAATTTCAAAAAACGTGCTAACATAAGGACATGCTTTAGATGCTGTGCAGAGAACCAGACTGAGGCGATGAGAATTACAGTGCACATAAACAGCCCGCCGAAACGTGCATTTCAAAATGACATGAACACCTCCTTTGTTTCCTGACATCACAGATAGTAACATAGTAACATAGTAAATGACGGCAGAAAAAGACCTGCATGGTCCATCCAGTCTGCCCTACAAGATAAACTCATATGTGCTACTTTTTGTGTATACCTTACCTTGATTTGTACCTGTCCTTTTCAGGGCACAGACCGTGTAAGTCTGCCCAGCACTATCCCCGCCTCCCGCCACCGGCTCTGCCACCCAATCTCAGCTAAGCTCCTTAGGATCCATTCCTTCTGAACAGGATTCCTTTATGTTTATCCCACGCGTGTTTGAATTCTGTTACCGTTTTCATTTCCACCACCTCCCGCGGGAGGGCATTCCAAGCATCCACTACTCTCTCCGTGAAAAAATACTTCCTGACATTTTTCGCTCCATCAAAGCTGAAGCCAACATATAACTCTGGATCTAATTCAAGCACTTCAAGCACTTTTATCAGAAATCCCATTTCTTGTCATGTCTGCAGTATCAACAAATCCAACTGCCCTTTCCTTTATTACCTACCCCTTTGTGTAGTTACCTGACACATACTGCAACAAGCTCACGTTTAGAGAGATCTTTGCATTCATCATCCAGAATTGCATAGTATGTATTATTGGTTTCACGTATTTCGGATTTGATTTTGCGTAACAGTAGTAAAGTGGCAGATTCTAACAGTTCATTCTGAATATCTGGGCTCATTAGAGTTGCATTCTTTGGAATTTTTTCAAGGCGACTGGATACTATTGTCATATTTGCTAAGGAGTTTGAACATTTCCAAAAAGTTTCCTTTATTTAAGGCTTCTTCTGTCTCTCTGTGTCCACGTAATGGAATTTCTTGCTTGGCACAGAATATCACAATATACTTTTTTTCATGCCCTGGTCAACAATGCAGAGCCCACCTCTGCATGCACCAGTCCACCCAGAAAAAAACGCCTACACTCCTGTAGATGACTCCGGCAGAGTGTGTTGTGGTCCACCTTGGGGCACTACTGTAGCTGGTGAATGCTACTGCACTAAGGCGTAATGTAACAGAGCTAAGAAGCCGCGCCTGCTGCTACACACCCAGGCGGCACCAGCCTTTCCATCTGGCAGTGGCACTGCGGTCCAGGGCCAGGGGGAGGAGGAGCAGACAGTGCCGTGTGGTCCCGACTCCTGGCACCTGCAGCTGAGCGTGCAGTTATTTTTTTTAGCCTGTTCAGAAGATGACGAGCCGCGAGAATGAAGCTGAGAGCGCCGTGAGGGATGGAACATGAGTCATCAGCACGTAGGGGGCTGAGAAGGAAGAGGGCGTCACGCACACTACAGGTCACCATGAAGTCAAGAGCTGCGACCATATTTATTCAGTGCTGAGTTGACTCACTGCTGTGCAGAGTCTGCCCAAAAGGTAGGTGGGACTGGGAGATCAGCTGAGCGAGCCACGGCGCGACGACGGTAGAAATGAATTAGTGAAAGGCTGCTGCTTTGGCTTTGCTCTGTGTGCTTCTCTGTGTGCTTTAAGTCAACTGAGCTTAAAACTTGGTGGGCGAACCTGAGTCAACATTGGATGAGCCTGGGCCCGCCCTAGCTATGCCCCTGGTATTCCTCCTCCCCCCTTCCCTGTGTATCTTGTGAGGATAATCTAGGGATCTATCCTTGACTCTTGGGGGGTTCCTGTTTGTATCTGAATTCTTGACTCCTTTCCGTAAGATTTGTACTAGAAATGCTGGGAAGCACATCTGGCTCCTTTTCTCCCATCTAAGCTGGGGCGTAGCCAGACATCCAATTTTGGGTGGGCCTGGGACCAAGATGGGTGGGCAGAACTCCTCCCTTTCCCACAAGTGATTTGGTCTCTCCCTCTCTCGCCTGCATGCCATATGGTCTCTCAAACATCTCCCCTCCCCCGCATACCTTTTAAATAGCAGATTTTCACCGGCAGCTAGCAGCAACTAATACACACTGCTCATATTGACCCCACAGCTTTCTCTCTGATTTAAATTCCTGTTTCTGCATAGGCAGGAATACATCAGAGGGAAGGCTGTGGGGTCGGTGCGTACAGTATGTATCAGTCGCTACTCGCTACTGGTGAAGATCTGCTGTTTACAAGGTATGCAGGAAGTTGTTACGAGTTTTCGTCTGATGGGGCTTGGTGATCCCTGCCAGCCACATCATATGTGTGCTGCTACTGGGTGGGCCCGAGCACAAAGTGGGTGGGCCTGGGCCCACCTAGGCCCACCCTTGGCTACGCCACTGCATCTAAGATGTAACATCAACTGAAGAAAGTCTTGCTTCCTCTTCTACTTGGCTATAGGCCTTCTACAGATTCTTTAGACACCCTCCACTGCCTTTACCTCTTGTGACTCTTCCACTTGCACAAAATACCAAAAACACAGATCTAAGCAAAGCCTTGCTTGCACCTTCTCTCTATGAATCTCTGCCCCAATCCGCTTTTCTCCTTGAATGTCCTTCACATCCATTTTCAGAAACTGTCTGCTTGAGAAACACAGGAACTCTGGATCATAGGAGCCAACTTTTCAAAATTATCTTATGTGCTAAACCCAATGAAAACTTACTCTCTCTGGACAAGATCAAGGAGTTTGTTCAATATCAGGGGTGCTCAAGCACTCACAGAGCTGTCTCCTATGCTCTGGATCTTCATTAAAAGACCCCAGAGTAGTCTGAACTTTACCTTTTATTACTTCTCTAACTCCAAAGGCTCAATCCAAGGAGGAGTGCGTCTCCAGCACCTATTCCTTCTTTCACTAGTCATATATGTCTCTCCGTGGAGACATTAAGTATGGGATTTCTGAGTAGCCTTACACCCAAAATAATTCTGTTGGTTGAAAACATTTTTTGCATTCTCAAATCAAATGCAAATTTGAAATGGATAAAATACTATGAATTTTTAATATAGTGCTCTATCTTTGTGGCATACTTAACTAAAGGGCCTTACCACATTACTAGCAACATGGTCAAAATATCATTGTGCCAATTTGTAGAATACAAGGCTGTGATAATTAACAAACATTTGCAAAAATGTTAAAAATAGGGGTCTACAAATACCTTATTAATAAACTAACCTTACTCCCCTGGATTCTATATATGATGTCCAGATTTGTGTGCCAAAAGTTGGGCACACTTCTGAGATGCACATGCAAATTAATTGAATAACGAGCTCAGAGCCATCAATAATTGGGTCCTAACAACCAATTATAGAAGTTAATTGGCGCTCATTAGAATTTGTGTGTGCATCTGGCTGCTTGCCATTCCATGAGGCATGGTGCCTATCTCACATAGCATGTATCTGAAAAGGTGGTGTGGCCATGGGAGGGTCATGTGCGTGTCAGGGACGTTCTGAAAAGTTACGCATGTTGTTAACAGAATACTGCCTCTGCATGCCTAACTCGGATGCCAGCATTTACACCAGATTTCAGCAGGCATAAGTCTGGCGCCTAAATTTTGAGGGCGGGAATCAGTGCTAAGCATGATTCTATAAAGGGCATGTACTTTTTATAGAATTTCACTCAGCACCAATCTTTTTTGGCACCTATGTTTTAGCATGATTTATAGAGTTTTCCCCTCTGTAGCTTCTTTAATATATTTTTGATTAGTCTTCATTAGAAGATGTTATAATGCCGTTGTATCGCTCCATGGTGCGACCGCACCTGGAGTATTGTGTTCAGTACTGGTCTCCGTATCTCAAAAAAGATATAGTAGAATTGGAAAAGGTACAGCGAAGGGCGACGAAAATGATAGTGGGGATGGGACGACTTTCCTATGAAGAGAGGCTGAGAAGGCTAGGGCTTTTCAGCTTGGAGAAGAGACGGCTGAGGGGAGATATGATAGAAGTGTATAAAATAATGAGTGGAATGGATCGGGTGGATGTGAAGCGACTGTTCACGCTATCCAAAAATACTAGGACTAGAGGGCATGAGTTGAAGCTACAGTGTGGTAAATTTAAAACGAATCGGAGAAAATTTTTCTTCACCCAACGTGTAATTAGACTCTGGAATTCATTGCCGGAGAACGTGGTACGGGCGGTTAGCTTGACGGAGTTTAAAAAGGGGTTAGATAGATTCCTAAAGGACAAGTCCATAGACCGCTATTAAATGGACTGGAAAAATTCCTCATTTTTAGGTACAACTTGTCTGGAATGTTTTTACGTTTGGGGAGCGTGCCAGGTGCCCTTGACCTGGATTGGCCACTGTCGGTGACAGGATGCTGGGCTAGATGGACCTTTGGTCTTTCCCAGTATGGCACTACTTATGTACTTATGTACTTATGAAGAATTAAATTAGACCAATACAATGGTATCATCTAAGGCATGTTTGCTGACCCTTAATTTTGCATAGTCAAGTGTACTAATATGGTAACCATAATGGTTCATTTAAAATAGTTCCCAAAAAGTGTAAAGCTTGATCTTGTGGTTAGACAAAGAGGAGACAATAGGATCGTAGGTGGTAGTGTTTAAGTGGGCTGCCTTGATCACAAAGGGGAAGCACAAATTTCAGTCCTGAGCCTAGATCCTGCTCTATGGGTATCCAGAGACCAGAGGCACTGAAGGAGCAGTTAATGATCACAACTCCCTGTAGGAATTTACATCTTTCAAACAAGAGTAACACTTACTGCCTAGGAGCTTGGTCCCAGACCAGAGTTGTCATAATAAGGGAGGGGAAGACAGGCTAACAATTTGTTTTAAAAGTACAAATCATTGTTAATTAAGGGAAAGGAGCAAAGACTAGGTGAAGTTGGGTATGTTTTTAGAATAACAATATTCTTTTCTATGATGTGAATCATCTCAATCCACTTTTAGTCAAATTTATGTCATGCCTTATCTATGAAAGTCCAAGGTGAATTACAAGAGATATACTGTATATGAAATGTATAGAATGAAAGTAGAGCTAAGCAATGACTTGAATAGGCTTGAAAGGAGGAAATAGAAGATAGGAACAGATGAACTGCTTGACACAAATCCAGTGAAGATGCCTGAGCAGAGAGGGGAGTAGGCGTACTGAGGAAGTTGATACCATAAGCAAGCAGCTGAATTCTACGTGACTTGGAGAAGTAAACTTGGAGAACCTGGTGTCTTGGCTAACAAGCAATTTGCACAGTCCAGCGTGGAAATAATAACAGCTTGGACCAGGATCTAGACTTAGAACATAAGATGTAGATTTCAGAAAGAAGAACAAAAGAAAATTATAAGAAACATTTTAATGGAATTACACAGTGTTTGATATTACTGTTACTTGAAGAGTGCCGTACTATCAAGGAAGGTATGAAGATCTTTATATTTAATGGAACTGACATTGAAAATGTAATCATGTTTCATGTAGGTGACTTCAGTCAATGTGTGCCAAAGGACCTCCCCACATCTTATTCCCTCTAGATCAGTTGCATAGCACCTTCTAGTCCATAGAATATTATTGGGCCCTCCTACAACAAAGATTCAAGGGGTCTTTGGAGAATGTAAGTAGTGGGTGCCTGGGGAATTTGGAAAGGGATTTACATGCTGCAAAGGCCTTAGTCAAGTAAATAAAAATGTTGGGGTCAATATTTAGCCTGCGGTGCTCAGCATTTTGCTAACTGCTGCTATGCCCAGAAATTCAATGCTGGGCCATATCTAGGCTCCGGCATTGAATTTCCGGGTTTATGGAGCAGGCTACACCATAGCTGGTTAAGGGGCCCTAAGTACGCCCAATGTGCGCCAATTGAGAACTACCACCCAGCTACCGCGTGGCCCAGGCGATAATTTCATTTTTTACGCGTGTCCACTACATGTGCCAGAAAATACATTTTATTTTCCGGCGCATGGCGCTAACTGGGCAGTAATCAGCATCATATGCATGTAGACAATTACCGCCCAGTTAATGCGTGAGACCTTACTGATAAGTGAATGGGTGTTGGTAAGGTCTCAGACCCAAAATGGACACGTGCCAATTTTCATTTTGCCATGCGTCCATTTTCGGATTTTCGGCCAAAAAACCAGGCATTTTTCAGCGCACCTTAGTAAAAGGACCCCTAAGTGTGACATTCAGCACTTAACCGACTATAGGACACTGCATAAAGATAGGACTGACTTTTACGCAGTCCTGTTTATGCGGTGACCTCGGCTAGTTAAGTGCTCAATATTTACACTTATCCAGCCAAGTGCTGATCCACGGAACACCGCCAAGATAGTCAATTTTGCATTAGACACTAACCAGTCATTTTTAGAAGCATTAACCAGTTAAATGCTGCTGAAAATGAGCAATTAGCACAGAAGAAGCAATTTAACTAGCAAGGAGCTGTTTCTGGCTGGTTAAATTGGTTTGAATATTGGCCCTGTTATATTCTTTTCTATAATGGAGACTTGGAAGATGATCTGCTATCTAGGTGGCTATCTCTGCTAGTAGACATCTACAGCCTGACAGGACTCATTTTCCAAAATAAAATGTCCAAAAAAATGTCATAAGGTGGCAGAAGGACATTTTTCCTTCAAAAACATCCAAGTTGTAATATTTGTCACCCCGGTTTTAGATGTTTTTTCTCCACAGTTAATCCAAATTTCAAGGGGGCATGTTGGGGGTGTATTTTGGGCAGGACATGGGTGGCACCAAAAGATGGACATTTTTCTGCAATAATGGAACAAAATGAAAACGTCTAGGGCCAAAGTTAAGATGTTTTTGGCTAGACCTGTTTTAATCATGACTAAGTGAACAAAAGGTGCCCTAAATGACCGCTAGAGGGATTAAGGCATAACCCCCCCCCCACCCCTTTACTCCCCAGTGGTCACTGACACCCTCTCCAAGACTCCTAAGATTTAACAGTGACGGTACATACCAGGCTCTATGATAGCTTCAGATATGATGGCCATTCCTATTAGAGCAGCAAGCTGGTCCCATGAGTAGGCTAGTGGTCAGTGCAGTGGACTGTAAAGAAGGGGACCCAGGCCCATATCCCACTCTACCTGGTACACTTGTGGTGGGACCTGTGAGCCCTCCAAAAAGCACTAACTACCTACTGTACCTACATAGAGGCGACAACTTCAAGCTTGAGAGCCATTGCAGTCCACGCTCTCATTACCTCTCGCCTGGACTACTGCAACTTACTCCTCACCGGCCTCCCACTTAGCCATCTATCCCCCCTTCAATCTGTTCAGAACTCTGCTGCACGACTCATATTCCGCCAGAACCGATATACTCATATCACCCCTCTCCTCAGGTCACTTCACTGGCTTCCGATCAGATACCGCATTCAATTCAAGCTTCTCCTTCTTACCTACAAATGCACTCAGCCTGCTGCCCCTCACTATCTTTCTACCCTCATCTCCCCTTACGTTCCTGCCCGTAACCTCCGTTCACAGGATAAATCCCTCCTCTCAGTACCCTTCTCCACCACCACCAACTCCAGGCTCCGCTCATTCTGCCTCGCCTCACCCTATGCTTGGAACAACCTTCCTGAACCCTTACGCCAAGCCCCCTCCCTGCCCGTCTTCAAGTCTTTGCTTAAAGCCCACCTCTTCAATGCTGCGTTCGGTACCTAACCCTTACCGTTCAATGAATCCAGACTGCCCCAATTTGACTGCCCCAATCGGACTGACCGTTCACTTGTCTATTAGATTGTAAGCTCTTTGAGCAGGGACTGTCTCTCTTTGTTAAATTGTACAGCGCTGCGTAACCCTAGTAGCGCTCTAGAAATGTTAAGTAGTAAGTAGTAGTAGTAGTTAGTGTACAGTGAGTGGAAGGCAACAAAAGGTAGTAGTAAATTGATTTTACCCTATTGAAAGAGACATTACAAGTGGCATGCCACAAGGATTGGGTCTTCTACTGGTTTTTTTTTAAGCAATGTTGCAGAAGGGCTGTTTGGTAAGATTTTCCTCTTTATGAAAGAAGGCTTGAAACTTGAATGAGGAACAAAGCTTGAAGAATGGTCCAGATTTTGGCAGCTAAAATTTAATACTAAAAAAAATGCAAATTCATGCATTTAGAATATGAAAACCCGAGGGAGCAGTACAGTTTAGGAGGTGAAGTACTTCAGTGCAAGAAAGAGGAGAAGGACTTGGGTATGATCATACATGATGATCTTAAGGTGGCTAAACAGGTATAAAAGGTAAAGGCCAGAAGGTTGCTTAAGAGCAAGGGGAAAGGAACGGCCAGCAGGAAAAAGGAGGTGATAGTGTCTCTGTATAAGTCTCTGGTAAGACCTCATAGAGTATTGCATACAATTCTGGAGACCACACCTCCAGAGGGCAGCTGGTAAAATAGTCAGTGGTGTTTATCATTAAGGGTATGGGGACAGACTTAAAGCTCTCAATATGAATATTTTGGAAGAACGGCAAAAGTGAGAGATGTGAAACAGATATTTAAATACCTCTGTGGCACAAATGAACAGGAGGCATGTCTCTTTCATTTGAAAGGAAACTCTGGAATGAGGGGCATAGGATGAAGGGGAAAGACTCAGAAGTAACCTAAGGAAATACTTCTTCGTGGAAAGAGTGGTAAATACATGGAACAGGCTCTCAGTGGAGGTAGTGGAAATGAATACTGTATCTGAATTCAAGAAAGCTCGGAACAAGTACATTGGATCTCTGAGGAAGAGGAAGGTATAACAGATGTCATGGTTGGGCAGACTGGATAGGCCATATGGTCTTTTTCTCTATCTCAACAATCACTAAGGCTGTCGTTTAGAGGAAAGAGGTAACACCATTGACACAGAATTGGAAGGAAAATTATTTTAGTTTCACTGGGAAAACTCTGGCTGAAATTTGGTCTCTGTTGATAGCTGACAATTATCCAACTATTGCTGAATATATTGAACCAGAAAAATCAGAGTTTGTGGAGCAAATTTTGTTGTCCAGTGATCAAACGTGGTGGGATATTCATGTGTGAACAAAGCCAATATCCAACACAGATTCTAAGATGTGGTGATTAAAAATATTGCTTAGAACCAAGCTGTTCATATTTTAATGTGATTATAGGCAGATTTCTTCTAACTCCAGGGCTGGTAGACATTCAGAGGCCCATGGCCTCCATCATCCTGAGGCAGGTTTGGTGCCCTCTATGGTATGGCGGCCCAGGGAAATTGCCCTGTTTGCCACCCCCTAACACTGGCCCTGTCCACCTCCCTTTTCCATTGCTCAGATTAGTGAAAGACCTAAGATTCCTGCATAAATGACTGATGGCATAACGTACAAGTTGCCATTCCTATTTGCAGTTTTGAGTTTGAAGGTGAACAACATCCTTCACCATTCAGCTGCAATATTTTGCAGTATTCTATATGATCTAAATTGGCCCTCAGTCCAGTCTGTTTTGAGTGACAGAATATGCAAGACATGTTGCATTTGCGGTGATGCTGTGAAACTACACAGGCATGCACAAGCATCAGTCTGTTCTGGCTAAATTAGTCAAATCTTTGAGAGTGGCTGCCCATCGGCAACATGAAATGATGGAAATTATAGCACATGATGAAAACAGAGAGAATGCGGAGTGCCAGGATGAAGACAATCTGGATTTAAGTGGACTACCTCTTCCAAAAAAACAAGCTTGATGTCAGCCGTCTTCCTGTTTGTACAAGGACAGATCATTTGTTGTAACTGTGGCAGGACAAATGAATAATTAAATCATGGAACAATTCAGCATACTCAGCATTACGTGATGTTTGGAATGCTGAACTGATCACAAACTGACTTAATATAGAGCTCTGTTTACTAAGCCGTGCTAGAGACACGTTAATGCTTGTATTGTGTTAACCCTGTAGATACCCATAATATTCCTATGGGCATCGATGCAGTTTGCGCACGCTCATTTTTAGCACACGCTAAAAATGCTAGTGCACCTTGCATTGAGTGGAGGAGTGGCCTAGTGGTTAGGGTGGTGGACTTTGGTCCTGAGAAAGTGAGTTCAGTTCCCGGTACAGGCAGCTCCTTGTGACTCTGGGCAAGTCACTTAACCCTCCATTGCCCCATGTAAGCTGCATTGAGCCTGCCATGAGTGGGAAAGCATGGGGTACAAATGTAACAAAAATTAAATTAAACAGGGCCCATAGTGTTGCCTTAGTTCTAGTAATTATTTCTAGTAGGCCTAATTAAACTGAGCACAATGTTTATAATGATGTTTTTTCTATTAGTAAACTAGAATGGGCTGCAAAGTGTTTTTGCTTTATTAAAACAGTGGCAACTACTTTCTGTAGGCATTTTGGGCTTCTTTTATAAAGCCGCGCTAGCGATTCTTGTGCAGCAAATGAGAGGAAGCCCATAAGAATTGAATGGGCTTCCACTCACTTGCCACACTCCGCTTCCAAATCAGTACAGTCCATACTTTCAGGCTTAGACATTGGATCTTCAGCTGGATCTTCAGGATTTCCTATAGCCATAGGGGAAGGTTCCTCCAGCCTCTCAGGTTAGGCAGGAGCTCCACAACCCTTCACCAAGTAGGAGCCATTATATGCTGTTTGTGCACCCAGGGAGGTTCTACATCCATTTGGCTCCTCCCCTCTTTAGCCCTCACTTGAGAAAGTCTCTTAGACACCTGGGACCTCCCTTCCAGTCCCAGTCCAAGTCAGGATTTCTCTTTCCGTTTGTGTACCTTTTCTTCAGGAAAGGCTTCTCTCATACTAAAAAGGTTCCTTAGGGCAGGTTCAAGAAGCCGGGCTTCGGCAACTTCCTGGTTATGACAGCATGTACACTATCTAATACATGCCTACTTTATACTCAAGCATGTATGCCTGCTCCTGAACAGGCAGAAATGTTTATGACTTCATTTTAGTTGTGATTTATGCTGCATTGTTTGGGCAATTTTATGAAGATACTAGTAAAAAAGCCCCGTTTCTGATGCAAATGAAACGGGGGCTAGCAAGGTTTTCTTCTGTGTGCATGTGGGAGTGTGTGTGTCCCTGCCCTCTCTGCCCTCTCTCCCCTCCCCCCTCTGAGTCCTTCATTATTACAGAGAGAGCGATTTGATTTACTGCTTTGCTGTTTTCCTTCACTGTTTGTGTTAGAGAGAGAGCGAGGGCGGGGCAGACACTCATGGGGAAACCGGATATCTCTCCCCCTTCACACTTCCGGCTGGAGGCTTCATAGAACGTTGGTGTTGCCTTTTATATATTGAGATATGGATGCTAGGTGAAAAATATAATAAGTTGCCTAGATTTGAAATTTGACTTTCAAATCTAGGCAACTTATTATAAAATTACCTTGATAATGTTGAGGTGGTTAGACGGATTTTCACTTGTACTATCCAGGTAAGGCTGTTTACAATCCAAAATGTACAGCCTATGTATGCATAAGTTTACCTGCTGCCTGAGAAGGCATTCCAGAGGATGGGGTGGGGTAATAGTTTGCACTTCTATACTTTTATAAATTCAAACATAGGTGCATTTTTTAACCCTATTGAACTTCCTATATGCAACTGTAGATGGTTAATTTATTCCATTCAATTCTGTGAGCTTTTCTCGCGCTTTTTTTTTTAACCATTACTATCGATGACATTAACATGTTTCATATATGCATTTTAGCTGTGGACATTCACAATCACAGATTCCCTGTTCAAACAAAAATTTATTAAGTTCATTATGGAGACAAAACAACCTCAAGAATATAGTCACATACTCTGATGTTACAATAATGTTCATTTTCTTCACAAAGAAGTGTGCTAACAATACACTTACTAGAAGAAATTAGGTAGGCCATGTGCCTGTTTCCTTTGATCATAATTTCATGAAGCTCCACAGAAAGTGAAATTTATCTATTGCAGAATAGATAAATATGGCAAGCTTCTCTGTTTAATGAGTTTTTCATCCTTTTCTCTTGCGTTTTGGAGAAAATTAGTCTCCCTGAACTATTTTTTATCTATTTTCCATTCAGACCTACTCTAAAATTTTCATACATAAGCCCTGTTTCTTTTGTTTTTCTTTTCATTTTTTGAAGGAGTTTTAATTAGAAATCCTTCTTAGAAATAACATCAATTTCTTCAATACCGGAAAACATGTAGCTGTACAACTCTACAGCGCTCGGTTGACTCAGAGGCATCCTCAAGCACGCAATGGTTGGGAAGCGTTTGTGAAATGGCAGACTAAGGGCCCTGTTTACTAAGCCGCATTATAGGCGCGTTAACATTTTTAATAAGCGTTAACCATGTACATACATTAACTGTGTACATGCCTACAATATCCCTATAGGCACCTGCCAGGTTCTCAAGGGTAGTCTGGGATCGTGAGCCCTTGGGCTGCTGACGAGAAGCGGCAGCAGCAGGCAAAACCCTCCAACCAGGACTGGACCAACAGGACTGGAGTAGAAGCTGTAGGCAGGCAAGGCAGGAATAAGCAGAATCGTAATGGACTTGGTTTGGCAGGGACCAGAATCAGGAAACACAAGCAGGAATCAGGAACTAGCGTAACTGGAACAGGACTTCACCTGCGCTTGACCGCCATTCCCTAGGGGTTGAGCCCCTAGGTGCGGGCAGCTGGCAGGACCTACTGGACCGAGATGAGAAACAAGCTAGACTAGACAGGGTTCAAGATGCAGGGTCTCAAACAGACAGAAATACATACACAAGCTTGGCTAGAACAGGATCCAAGATACAGGGTCTCAAACAGACAGGGATACATACACAAGCTTGATTAGAACAGTATAGAAGATACCAGGTCTCAAACAGGCAGGATACAAACACAAGCTTGGCTGGCTTTTAGCTTTTAGCTCCTAGCCACTACTCAATTGCCCTCCCCTTGTCCTTTCCTTCCTTCTCACCCATTACTTCACTCACCCGTAACTGTCTTGTCTGTCTGTATTATTTAGATTGTAAGCTCTTCTGAGCAGGGACTGTCTCTTTGTATCAGGTGTTCAGAGCTGCGTGCGTCTGGTAGCACTATACAAATGCTAATAATAATAGAACAGGATAGAGGATACAGGGTCTCAAACAGGCAGGATATAAGGTACACAAACAAAGGGGAAAGGAAGCCAAAAGCAGACAGGGAAGGAGCAATCAGGGCTGGATTCAAGACAGGATTCAGGAGACTCAAACAGGCAAGAAACACAGACTAGGAACACTAACTAAGAAACAAGGCAAGACAAGGCAGAAGTGCTAACTGCACAAACACCAACCTGGACCTTCTAGAATATCTGGACCGGACCGGAAAGAAAGTCAGGAATGTGTAGGGAGACAGCAAGACAGTCCATGGCAGCCACTGGCTCCAGCCACCAGAGGGTGAGGCGAGCACAGCCAATGAAAACAGTCACAATTGTGACAGCACCTACATGGTTAGCACGCACGCTAAATGTAGGTGCATTAAAAATGCAAACTGCCTTAGTAAACAGGGCTCTAAATTCTTAGAGAAAATGTTTTATTTGGAGAAAAACACTATTTTGTGCCCTCTGGAGTCATGAAAGTCTAAGGAACATAGTTTAGCCCCCATCTCCTTGATTCTATAAAAGTCACCTTGCGGAAAAAGACGATAAATCAAGATCTTAAGCACACTAAATGATCATAATAGCATAGTAGACGGCAATAGAAAGTACCAATGAACCCATCCAGTCTGCCCCTGTAGTCCTGTGCAAAGTGTTAAAAATATCCCACTTGGCCTACAAAGAGCTTTGCCTGGTTGTAGGACAGCATGCATAGATACTAATCGCTTTGGAACATAATTGAGATTTCACAATGAGATTGTATAAACTCAAAATTGTACACATTTAGAGGGCAATTTTTTAACAAGGCACCTAGGTTATTTGTGCAGAAAGACACTTATTACTCATATATTGTATAAAGACACATAGAGGGCCATTTTCAATATGATGTCTAAGTCCGACTATGGACGTTTTGCTCAAAATGTCCAACATTCAAGTGACAAATATAGCCATTTTCGAAACAGCAAAACATCTTTTTTTTTTTTTTCAAAAATGGCTATTTGCTAGATTTCTTTCTGTTCTGTGCATGTATCTTTTAGGTCCATAAAAAAAAAAGTCCAAGTGAAAAATGTACAAAATCAAGCTATTGGGATATAGGAGAAGCCAGCATTCATTGTAGACTGGCCACACAGCTATTCCAGCAGAACAGTGGGGCGTCCTAGGGGGCACTGCAGTAGATTTCACATAAAAGCTCCCAGGTGCACATCTCACCCTTACCCCCTTATATTGTACGGTGGACACTCCAGAACCTTATTGTACTCAACCATACACCATGTTTGCAAATGTCACCTATAATTTGGTACAGTAAGTTTTTGAAGGTTTTATTTGGGGGGGGGGCACACATTCTACCACAAGTGTAACAGTTAAATTGGATTATAGGCTTCGGTCCCCTTCTCCAGAGTGCACTGCACTGACCACTAGGCTATTCTAAGGACTTGCATGCTGCCCTAATAGGATTGGCCATACCATCTGAGGCTGTCCTAGAGGCTGATATGTACTTACTTTCACATCCTTGGGGGTTGGGAGGAGATCAATGCAGTGGTGTAGTCAAGGATGGGCCCAGGTGGGCCCAAGGCCACCAACTTTGGGATCAGGTGCACCCAGTAGCAGCACACCTATGATGTGGCTGGCAGGGATCCCCAAGCCCCACCAGCCGAAAACTCCCAACAACTGTCCCTCCTACATAACTTGTAAATAGCAGCGACTGATACATACTGCTTGCACTGGCCCCACAGTGTTCCCTCTGATGTATTCTCACCTATGTGGAAACAGGAACTTACATCAGAGGGAAGGATTTGGGGCCAACATGAGCAGTGTGTATTAGTTGCTGCTCGCTGCTAGTGAGAGACCATATGGTATACAGGTGAGAGAGGTAGAGACCAAATCACTTGTGGGACAAGGCGAAATTCTGCCCACCCATCTTGGACCCAGGCCCACCCAAAATAGGGTGTGTGGCTATGCCCCTGGGTCAATGACCACTGAGGGAGTATGGGGGGCATTCTTTTATTCCTCCAGTGGTCATCTGGTCATTTAGGGCACTTTTTTGTGGTTGAATCATTATTAAAACAGGTCTAAACCAAAACATCTTAGTTCTAGTCCTGGATGCTTCTGTTCTGTTCCAATTTGGCTGAAAGTCTTAGGAGTGTCCAGATCCTGCCATTAACATGCACCTGACACGCTCCCTTGAAATTTGGATGCATTGCAGACAAACTGCATAGATAAATATTTGCAAAATGGGTTTTGAAAATACCGATTTGGATGTTTTGATGAGAAAAACATTCAAATGTTGCTTTATGCTACCTTTTAGACGTTTTTCTCTTTTGAAAATGAGCCCCATAGGTATCTATTTGTCTTTATAGAACAGTAGCACAAATCAGGAAGAAAGAAAGCCTAGATTGCAGGTGCAGACATTACACGTTGATCAAGCCTAAACATGTTTGCTGAAACTCTACCCGTAAGCACATCTAGGAGGCAATTCTACAAATGGGTGGCTGCATGTAGGTGTCTCAAGGTTGTGCAGTAGGAGGACTATATTAGGTTCTGTTATAGAATATTAGAATAACCTGGTATCACAATTATGACAGCCATGGAAGTAATGTGGCTGTGGGCACTTAAATGAGGCAGGGCTGTGCATAATGAAGTTATCCACTTAATTCTATAAAAGTTGCTAAAAGTTACGCATGCAAATTTTGGTACACGCCCAATTTGTGCGTACAATTTAATTTAATAATGAGCTAATTGACACCGATACTTGACTTTGTAACAAGCAATTATTGGCACTAATTAAATTTAATTGAAATGTGCGTATATAAATGTAGGCGCAGGATTGCACGAGTCAATAAAGGGGGTGTGGAAATTAAAGGGTCATGAACGGATCATGGGCAGATTGGGGGGGGGGGGGTGTAGTTAGAGAATAAGGACATTCACATCTAAATTTATGTGAGAGAATTTGCACTATGTTTTAGTTGGTGTAAATGGCTGCGCCTAAAGTTAAAATACCACCCAGAAGCAAGTAGAGTATCACTTCATTCATAAATCAATCAAATATATGAGATATCTACAGTTTGACGATGTAGTGAAATTGTCTAAGGAGGAAAAGCCTCAAATAAACGTTAAGACACTCTGTTGTTAATACAATGATTAACTTAAGGGAGGCCAACACATTCATCACCGGATGAAAAACCTCCTGCTCATACTTAAACTAACTCTTTCAAAAAAGCTGTTAGATTTAAGTTGAAAAAAGACTTGTCTTTTAAGTCGCCCAGTATTCTGCTGAATCTCTCACCACTAACCATGGCCCAACTTAGTCTATGATGACTTTTTGTACGTGCAACAAAATTCTTGTATAATTGTTGCTGTACTAGTTGCGACTTTTCTCCCTTTTTTTCAATATAGACACTATAACACTGCTAGTTCAGTTCTTTGAGTTATCATAATTAGTGAGCAGTAATTGTTGATCTGTGTATGACATAGTCTATAAACTACACCTAAATTTAGGCATATAGAATGCGCTAAGCGCACGGTTTTTTTATTCCAATTTTTAAGGCGCCATTTGTAGAATTTGGCCCTGTTATGATTGGGGTCAGAACCCCTCTCAAACTTACCTCTTTCCTGGGGGTCAGCTTCTTAGCTGGCTTCTGTTTCTTTTCTCTGTCCTTTCTGAGCTGGCTCTGTCTCTCTGTGCTGGCAGCTTCCAGCAGCATGGGGTTAATTGTTTTACTTTACTACAGCTGGGGGGTGTGGTCTGAGTTGCTCTACCTCTCCCTGGGTGTACTGGCTTCAAGAGCTTCTTGGTGCTGCATTGATGTGGGTTGGGCCTCTCGGGGTTTGAATGTGTTCTGCCTGGCTCTAGGGAGAGTGACATCATCTGGGAGGGCCTTGATAAGGAAGTGGGTTCTTTCCTTCAGGGCCTTCGCAACGTTTGCTTCTGGCTACTTGCTTTAGGTCCAGGTTAGTTTAGTGCAGTCAGTGTGCACTTGTGACTTGTGTGTTTGCCTTCCCTGTTTTTCCCTTTGGCTCCTCTGCTTTCCCTTTTGCTATGGTGTGTAGCACTGCTGTTAGTGTAGTGCTGGAGTTTGGTGCTGGGAGCACCCTTGTTATAAGTGTTTAGGAAGCACCTTTTGTTGTATGGGTATTTGGCTTTCCTGCTTGTTTCTTTGTGCTTTCCCCGCTTTTCCTCATGACCTGTGTTTAGCTGCTGTAGCTTGGTGCTTAGGAAGCACCGGGGTGAGAACCCGTGTTTAGCTGCTGCAGCTTGGTGCTTAGGAAGCACCAGTGTTAGGTCTGGCATTTGTCTTCCCTTCCTTTTCCCTTGTGGCTTCCCTGCACTTCTGTTAGTGTAGGGCATAGGGGCACCCCTGTTAGTTTCTGTTAGGAGCACTGCTGTTAGTGGAGGGCTTAGGAGCTTTTCTGTTGGGGCCGGGCTTAGGAACACTTTTGGTCACTTTAGGAGTTAGGTGCACTTCAGTTACAGCTTGTTCTAGTCCTGGTCCCTGTGTCGTCCAGTAAGTCCTGCCGGATTAGTAGCCAAGTGCAGGTGAAGCTGTGTGGACCAGTCCGGTGTGCTCCAGTCTGGGGAATTCCAGTCCAGTGTTCCAGTCCTGTGTCCTCCAGTCCGGGGAATTCCAGTCCAGTGTTCCAGTCCGGGGTTCCAGTCCTGTGTCCTCCAGTCCGGGGAATTCCAGTCCAGTGTTCCAGTCCATGTGTTCCGGCTCTCTGGGCGGTGCCTGCAGTCCCTGCCGGTGTCGGTCTGCTTGCCCAGCGTTGGTTGGTGGGTTTTGCCTGCTGCTGTCGCTCCTCGTCAGCAGCCCAAGGGCTCACGTTTGCTCCAGAGCCCGGCCCCGCGGGCTCTGAACCTGAGAACCTGACAGGCCCTTTGTGAGGGTTCACTTTACCATTTTCTTCACACTGACAAGGATCACCTATAAAGTATTACAACAATTAACAACAGGATTGTCGTAGTTTTATTTGATTTAACAGTACTGGAAACCATTGTTCCCAAACGGAAAGAATGATATGTCACAAAGCACTGTCCAGCCTACAATATTCAATGCTAAATTATTTCATGCACTGCACAAATCTGTTGGATTTATTATTTTTTCTACTTCTAGTTGCTTGCATCCCATGTGCAGTACCTTGTAAAATCCTTGATTGACAGAATTGATCTAGTTAAACATCAAGACAAGTGTTCCAAAGACACTCGCAATGTGTGACTACTATTCAAGCAAACAAATCAGGAAACAGCAGTAGCTGATCACATTGCCTGTACTAGCAACAGGGCTTCATTTGTAGACAAAAAGGAAGCGGAACTTTGGAGCTAGGGGAACAAGCGGGGGGGGGGGGGGGTCAGGGGAAGGAGCAACAGGAGATGAGGGTGGCTCTATTAGGAAGCCCTGCAGGCAGTGGCGTTCCTAGGGTGGCTGACACCCGGGGCGGATTGCCGATGCGCCCCCCCCCCCCGGGTGTAGCGCAACCCCCCCAACCCCGGTGAAAGGACACCTCCCCCGGCGAAAGGACACCCCCCCGGGTGCATTTTTACCTGCTGGAGGGGTGCCGCGTGTCTGTCGGCTTCGCTCTTTCCCTGCTCCCTCTGCCCTGGAACAGGAAGTAACCTGTTCCAGGGCAGAGGGAGCAGGGAACGAGCGGAGCAGACAGGCGTGTGGCACCCCCCCCCCCAGCGGCGTGCACCCGGGGCGGACCTCCCCCACCGCCCCCCCCCCCGGTACGCCACTGCCTGCAGGATACCTAGAAGCAGGGGCATAGCCAGACCTCGACGGGAGGGGGGTCCAGAGCCCGAGGTAGGGGGCATAGTTTAGCCCGCATCCCCCAGCTGCGTCCCCCCCGCCACTTTTGACCCCCCTCCCGCTGCTGACCCTCCCCCATCACTTTCGATCCCCCCTCCCGCCGCCGCCGACCCTCCCCCGCCGCCGCTACCTGGTATCTTTGCTGGCAGGGGTCCGCAACCCCCGCCAACCGAAGTCTTCTTCAGCACCGGTCTCCGGCGCCTTCGCTGATCTGTTTCTGTGAGTCCTGACTCCTGACATATTGCAAAGTACCAATAAAAGTTAACGCAAAAATCCTTACCGCATCTGATTTAGGAGGCTGTAAGAGCTCCTGTGTTTATTCAGTGTTAGCCAGTTAGCATGTGCAAATGTGAACACACTAGCAGGATAACGTTTTCCTGCCCATTTGTGGTAAGCCTCTTTTCCTGCATTAAGCTTGCATTAGCACTGGACTTTTTAAACTAAAGTTTAGCAGGGGTCACGGGACGCTATATTCAGGGGAAGACATGGATAATGCTTCTCCTGTCACCCTTCAAATAAACCTGCATTCAGCTCTTTATTAGAGATCCTCCGACCTCATCATCTCCTGTCGGAACACAGGGGTGCGTCGTTTTTTTTGCAGAGTCTGGCTCGATAGCTTGAAAACCAGGGAAATCAGAGCGCTCTCGCAGCAAGCCAGCTGAGGAAAAGACGGCGGTGTCTTAAAGTCCCGCAGGCTCTACTGGCATCTCTGCATGGGTGGCAGAGATTACCACCGAAGTCACAGTAGTGAAGGAATTGGTGCTAGAGAGATGATTGCTCTGCTCAACCATAAACTTGGGCAGCTGCAGGGCAAATTGGATGATCTCGGCAAGGAACTGGTGGCAGCACAGCAGCACACGAATGTGTTGGAGGACAGGGTCACGTCAATGGAAGACTCCCAGGCCCAGATTCTCAAGCAGATTAAAGAGCATTCCAACAAGTTGGAGGACCTTGAAAATAGGTCCAGATGTAACAATTTGAGGTCAGTTGGACTGGGGAAAAAGATAAGTATATAAGTAATGCCACAATGGGAAAAGACCAAGGGTCCATCGAGCTCAGCATCCTGTCCACGACAGCGGCCAATCCAGGCCAAGGGCACCTGGCAAGCTTCCCAAACATACAAACATTCTATAAATTTTATTCCTGGAATTGTGGATTTTTCCCAAGTCCATTTAGTAGTGGTTGATGGACTTGTCCTTTAGGAAATGTCTAACCCCTTTTTAAACTCAGCTAAGCTGACCGCCTTCACCACATTCTCCGACAACGAATTCCAGAGTTTAATTATGCGTTGGGTGAAGAAACATTTTCTCCGATTTGTTTTAAATTTACTACACTGTAATTTCGTCGCATGCCTCCTAGTTCTAGTATTTTTGGAAAGCGTGAACAGACGCTTCACATTCACCTGTTCCACTCCACTCATTATTTTATATACCTCTATCATGTCTCCCCTCAGCCATCTCTTCTCCAAGCTGAAAAGCCCTAGCCTCCTTAGTCTTTCTTCAGAGGGAAGTCGTCACATCCCCGCTATCATTTTAGTCGCCCTTTGCTGCACCTTTTTCAGTTCTACTATATCTTTCTTGAGATGCGGCAACCAGAATTGAATACAATACTCAAGGTGCGGTCGCACCATGGAGCGATACAATGGCATTATAACATCCTCACACCTGTTTCCCATACCTTTCCTAATAATACCCAACATTCTATTCACCTTCCTAGCCGCAGCAGCACACTGAGCAGAAGGTTTCAGTGTATTATCGACGATGACACCCAGATCCTTTTCTTGGTCCGTAACTCCTAACGTGGAACCTTGCATGACGTAGCTATAATTCGGGTTCTTTTTTCCCACATGCATCACTTTGCACTTGCTCACATTAAACATCATCTGCCATTTAGATGCCCAGCCTCCCAGTCCCGTAAGGACCTTCTGTAATTTTTCACAATCCTGTCACGAGTTAATGACTTTGAATAACTTTGTGTCATCAGCAAATTTAATTACCTCGCTAGTTACTCCCATCTCCAGATCATTTATAAATATATTAAAAAGCAGCGGTCCTAGCACAGACCCCTGAGGAACCCCACTAACTACCCTTCTCCATTGGAATACTGCCCATTTAACCCCACTCTCTGTTTCCTAGCCTTCAACCAGTTTTTAATCCACAATAGGACTTTTCTTCCTATCCCTTGACCCTCCAATTTCCTCTGTAGCCTTTCATGAGGTACCATGTCAAACACCTTTTTAAAATCCAGATACATAATATCAACTGGCTCCCCTTTGTCCACATGTTTGTTTACTCCTTCAAAGAATTGAAGTAAATTGGTCAGGCAAGATTTTCCCACACAAAAGCCGTGCTGACTTGGTCTCAGTAATCCATGTCCTTGGATGTGCTCTGTAATTTCGTTTTTGATAATAGCCTCTACCATTTTCCCCGGCACCGACGTCAGACTCACCGGTCTATAATTTCCCGGATCTCCCCTGGAACCTTTTTAAAAAAATCGGCGTTACATTGGCCACCCTCCAATCTTCCGGTACCACGCTCGATTTTAAGGATAAATTGCATATCACTAACAGTAGCTCAGAAAGATCTCAGAGATTTTTTGGAGACCCAGCTGATGTAACTCCCTGCAGCTCTTGCCCCCTAGAAAATAGAAAGAGAATACAGGATAAGTGCTCACCAACAATATGCTGTGAAACCTAGAGTGGTTATCCTTCATGTTTTGAACTTTGGTTATAAAACTGCTATTTTGCAGGCTCTCCGAGGTGGAACATCCCTGATGTATGAGCACACTAAGATTTTGTGTTACCAAGATTTTTCCTCTCAAGTAGCAGCACAGTGTAGAAGCTTTGTTCCCATCTGTAACAAATTGTTGGAAAGGAAGGGAGATTTGTTTTGCTCTAATCTATCCTGGCAGATTATGAATTACATATAATGGCACCACACAATTCCATGACTCGGTGTCTGCGGCCAAAGATTTCCTGTGATGGGTACTTCCTGATGAGTCTACTTGTGATAGCTCTGGTCACTGAGCCAAGACAGCGGCCGCATTACCTTGTCTGCTGAGCTTTCCTGCATTGCATTGTAAAGGCTCTGAATGAAAGTGCACCACTTCCTTATAAACAGGACAGAGACAGGAAATACACACTGAACACCAAAGTGAGGCTTGAAACACAGAGGAAGTGGAAAAACCTACAGGACAGAGCCAGGAAATACACAGAACCCAAAGTAAGGCTTGAAACACACAGGAAAGAAACCCTACAGACAGTAGCCAGCACAGCAGCTGACAATCGGGACATAAGGTGAGTCAGAGAGGGATCACGACCACAGTCGTGACAGAGGGCAAGGGTTGGAGGTGAGGTGGTTGGGGGGCGGAGGAGGGTGGGGATGATTTAAACCTTCAGAACATCAGAGACCCACTGTTTCACTTACAGACCTGTGTTGGGATTGCACTTAACGAAGTTTGGGCTTGGGGACAGCACACTGAGCACTCATTTTGAGTTCTAGGGGTAGGGCGGGGGGCTGGGATGGTGGTCTCCTTCAGGGATGGACTACCCTCCTTCTAGTTTTCTCTTCCCCCTGTTCTGCCTTAGTTTAAAGTGAGGGTTGTCACCTGAAATGTGGGGGGCATATACTCCCCAATCAAGTGTTCAAAGATTTTACAGCACCTTCAGTGACAAAAGGCAGATTTTGCCTTTCTGCAGAACACCCACTTATCTGACACAGAACATGCTAAATTGGCCGGCTGGTGTGTGAGTAAGCAAGTGGGGACCCCCCACAGTGGATAGATCAGGAAGGGTGGTCATTAGATCACAGACATTGTTAGGGACCAGGTGGCCATTTTGTTTTCTGTAAAGCCTCTATTGCCGGGGCTGATGTGCTGTTGGGTAATATCTATGCTCCCAATAAATGAGTGACAGTTCTTACAAAATGTTGGCGGATTTGTTGCTCGCTCGGGCTGATGCCCATACACTTGTGGGAGGGGATTTTAACATAGTGTGGGAGAGGGGTTGTAGTCCGGGGGGCCAAAAGAGTCCAGGCCTCCTTGGATAATGGTTCTATATGTTGTTTCTGGATACTGGGACTAGGGGTCTGGGAGGGCATCAATTTAGGGGTTATGAGATGGGTGGATTAAGTATTTTGCACCATTAATGGGGGTTGCTTTACCTTCTTGTTCTGTTTTTTTTTGTCTCCCCCATTTGGGGAGTGTCTTGTTTGTTTGAAACTCAATAAAAGCCGTTTTAAGATACTAAAGGTTTAGCACGTGCTAATGGAATTAGCATACACTAAATGCTAGGAAGCCTGTTCTGCCTCCATATTCACGGTCCAACACTGGATAATCACCAAATCAAATCCCCCAGTCTTTAGGTAAACCAGTGGCGTTCCTAGGGGGGGCTGATACCCGGGGCGGATCGCCGATGCGCCCGCCCCCCGGGTGCAGCGCGACCCCCCTGGTGCAGCGCGACCCCCCCCGGTGAAAGGACACCCCCCACCCCGGCGAAAGAACCCCCCCCGGGTGCACGCCGCTGGGAGGGTGCTGCGCGCCAGTCAGCTTCATTCGTTTCCATGATCCCTCTGCCCCGGAACAGGTTACTTCCTGTTCCGGGGCAGAGGGAGCATGGAAACGAACGAAGCTGACAGCGGCATGCACCCGGGGCGGACCGCCCCCACCGCCCCCCCCCCCCCCCCCCCTTGGTACGCCACAGAGGTAAACGATGATAACACAGAAAAATAGAACCCAGACTGAAAATGCTGATCATATAACCTGGCTAACAGCACTAATAACCATACTCTATTTAAATGAACTTTTTTTTCTTTTGCTTATTTACTTCTGATTAAAGAGTGCCCTCAGCGAAAAAAAAAACAAAACACTTTTTTAGGCAATACATTTCTTTGCCAAGTGGTATAGCACTTCTTTCATCGGGCTTCTCTTTGTGTTTCTAAGCGTGCTATAGCCTGTCTAAATGGTGCCATTTCTAAATATAAATAAATCAAAACGTGAACTTATCTCTCAACGTTCTCTACAACGTGCACAGTGTCTCTCGCTTGGCACTTCACTTGGCAAGCGATGAAGAGTGAAGTGAGTGAAGTGCCAAGCGAGAGACACTGTGCACATTGTAGAGAACGTTGAGAGGTAAGTATTAGAAATGTATTGCCTAAAAAAGTGTTTGTTTTTTGTTTGCTGAGGGCACTCTTTAATGAGAAGTAAATAAGCAAAAGAAAAAAAAAGTTTATTTAAAAAGAGTATGGTTATTAGTGCTGTTAGCCAGGTTATATGATCAGCATTTTCAGTCTGAGTTCTATTTTTCCGTGTCCATATTCATGGTAGCAGGGTGCATTGTTATATATATTTAGTATGAGTATTATCTGCATTTGATTGCATTGATTGTGTATAGATAGTACTGTGTATTAGGGCTGGTATCCCTATAGTGTGCAGTTTCCTGTGATTGACTCCTTGTGAGCTTTCTCTATTGGCTCTTATTTCTGGGCAGGGCCAGCTCTCCCTCTCTCCCCCTGGGGGCTGTGATAGAGTGTCCCAGTCTTCTTAGCATACCTTTGTGATCAGCAGCTGTTCTAGGGGCTGATCCCTCCTTAATCTACTGTGATTCCATCAAAATTCTTCACCATTATTCCCACACTTTTCTCCTACATTATTACAGCTTTTCCTTTCAGCTGGACTGAGGTTCTGGCCATCTCCTTGCCTCTGAGATGGCTAGATGCAGACTCTGTTTGCAAAGGGCAACAATTCTTTCCAAGTAACTGAAATGTAGGTTGATTTTATTTGTTTGCTATGATTGACACAAAAAGCAAGCTTAATGTCAGTATAAGTTAAGCACGTAAAAAACAAAAAACGGGAGAAAAGACGTCAGAAAGAACAGTCTGAATCTTACTGGTGACAGTTCTTCTCTGTAATCATCGGTCACAAAAACCCCCGATCCAACCTGCTTGAGGTTGTTAAAATCATTTAATTTATTTATTATTTTTCATATTGCAATTTTGTGAAAAAATTTTTTTTTTAAATCAAACACTTTCCCCCGCAGTGCTGCAAACATTGTTAGTAAATTCAACTTAACTGGCTGAGCTTGACTAAGTACAACCATTCCAGGAAGGCATCCAAACCTGATGGACCCATTTCACCATGGGGCTTCTTCAGGGGACAGTGGATACCCAAATCCTGTATGCAGGGTACAACTCAACAGTAGCACTGAAGGGAAACAAAAATCACAAAAAAATCACCACACACCACCTAAACCTATCATACAGTGCCACCCATATCAAAAGTAAAATGTAGAACTCAATAAACCAACCTCAAAAAATGTCTGCGGACCTTGATTGTTGTACGAAGTGCCTGAAAAAAAATGGCGCCTTTAAAGGCTAGATGCTCGTGCATGCGTCATAGGCAGCCAATCAATATCCCAACAGCTGATCTTGACAGCTGTTAAGCCCGTATGTCAAACATTGATGCTAGGCAAAATGCAAAAATAAAAATACAAAATACAAAAACACAAGAACTGTGATAATCAGAACAGTAAACGGTCCTCCTTTCTGCATGTATACAGCTCTCCTATGTAAAAAAAAATGCTGTCCAAACCCGGTTCCACAGACTGTAACCAGAATATCCAGCGTTGTTCTAATTGCAACAATCGCCTATCAATGTTACCTCCTCGTAGTCTCTGACTCTAAAATCCTACAGGGAATGTAGATGTTGTAGGCAATGAGACACTAATGGTGCCCCCACCCTTTGGTGCAAAATGCTGTGCCTGTGTTTGTAAATCCGAATGTTTAAAGGTCTGATGGTCTTGCCTATATATACTTTAGGACACGGGCACTGCAACGCGTAAACCACGTAGGACTATCTGCAATCCGTGTAACGAGTGGAGTAGTAAATTTTCTTATCCACTGGATTAGTGAACACATCCCCCTGCGCTGTGATGTCACAGGTCTTGCAATGGCCGCACCTGTAATGACCGACCCTGGTAGAATCTGGTGCGGTTCCCAACACAGGAGGTAGTCCTGCTGGACTAATAATCTCTTTAATGTTTCTGCCTCTGGAGAATGCAATTAACAGTTCATGGTTACTGAACAGTGTGTGTGATCTCATAACATCCCAATGTTTATGTGGTATATTGGCTAGCGCTTCGCCTCCCTCCATGTGCCTCATCACACACACCATTTTGTGCTCTTCACATTGAGCGGGCTTCGATGTAAATAGGAGATCCCGGTTAATGTACCGGGCCCTACGGCAGCTGATGGCCACAAATTTCTGAGGTCTTTTCCCTCGTTATTTTGTTTTTTTCTACGTGCTTAACCTGTACCGACATTAAGCTTGCTTTTTGTGTCATTTTGGTGATTACAAGGTTACCAGGTGAGCTTCCCCCCTTGCTTCTGTTACTTTGCTATGATTGATACATTAAAGAAGAGCTGGTTTAAGAGTGTCTACTGGTAAAGGTTTATGTGGAAATAGTTTATGCTGGCTGTTGAAGCTTTATGACCACACCTAGCCTAGAACAACTAATTCTAACATGTGCTAAGCTTCAGTAAAAGAACCCAGCGTGTCTAAAGCTATAAAATTAATCAGGATAATGTGAAAATATTGTATTGAGAAGTCCTGTACATAGCTCTATGAGAAACATACAATTGAAAAATGAAGAAAAATTACTAAAAAGAATACCAGACAAATCAGGACAACATATATATGAAAAAAGCAATGTAAACGAATGATTGGAGACAGCTTCTTAAGGAGCAGTACCGTCTATCTTTTAAGAACTTCCTGTACTGAACTTATGCAGCGTTCAGTACAGGAAGTTCTTAAAAGATAGACGGTACTGCTCCTTAAGAAGCTGTTGGCGAAACGGGAGCTCGCTGTAGGGCGTACCTGGAGTCCTGTACGAGAGAGCAACAGAAGCTAAGTGTACTCTTTACGTAATAATGAAGTAAAGTGGCATATACTATAATTTAAAAAAAATCAAAAATAGAGACGCAGAGGTTTTTTGGCTAATGAGGATGCTCGTGGTAGGTGGAATTTTCGTACAGTAAAGTAATTAAAATGCCTACATACAAGTCGGTGAGCCTACAGATAAAAGGATTGGCTCACTGAGCGTCTGAAGCCTTTTCCTCTGTAGTATGGTAGTAGAGGGAAGTTGTCTTGCTTTTTGAGGATACCTTGACTTTTAAAATCTGGCAATGTTTGCCTGTAAAAGAAAAAAGTGTGCTTTTATATTTTACATGGGTGTGCAGCTATAAAATTATCACATGACTATTCTGGTAGACTTTTTTTTGAAAGAGACATTGCATTTAACATTAAGAACCTGTAAATTTGAAAAGAAAACGTGCATGTGAGTTCTGTTTGTCATAGAACATACAGCAGATACATCAGGGCTTTTATTTCTGGGACCGTGCAAGACTGGAGATGCTAAAGAGACAAAGTTTTAAGCATTGAAGGGGAAGGAGTCCCAGTCATCACTAAGAAATGACAACTACTGAGAGAGGGGCCCTTTTACAAAACTTGCTGAAAAATGGCCTATGGTAGTGTAGATGCGTGTTTTGGGCATGCACAGAATCATTTTTCAGCACACCTGTAAAAAAAAATGCCTTTTTAAAAAACTTTCGACGAAAATGGACTTGCGGCAAAATGAAAATTGCCGCATGTCCATTTTGGGTCTGAGACCTTACCGCCAACCATTGAACTAGCGGTAAAGTCTCATGCGGTAACCGGGCGGTAATGACCTACGTGCATCAAATAACACTTGGCAAGCGCCCAATACGCACATCCGAAAATAAAAATTAGTTTTCAGACGCGCATAATGGATGCGTTCCAAAAATGAAATTATCGCAAGAGCCACACGGTAGCCGGGCAGTAACTCCTTTTTGGCGCTCGTTGGGCGTGCATAGATGCTTACACGGCTTAATAAAAGGGCCCCTTAGGGTGAATAAAAAGGATATTAACAGAACTGCAGTCTTTGGCCCATGGACTGAGGACTTCTTCTGGGTTAGCAAAAATATATATATATATATATATAGGGGAGAGAATGCTAAAGCACCACAGCACCAGCCAAGTCTGGTCTGTCGCTTCTTCCTCTTCAACATCAGGAAAATTCACCCTTTCCTCTCTGAGAAAACCACCAGAACTCTCGTCCACGCTCTCATTACCTCTCGCCTTGATTACTGCAACTTACTTCTCACCGGCCTCCCACTCAGCCATCTATCCCCCCTTCAATCAGTTCAGAACGCTGCTGCACGTCTTATATTCCGCCAAAACCGATATACTCATATCACCCCTCTCCTCAAATCACTTCATTGGCTTCCGATCAGATATCGCATACAATTCAAGCTCCTCCTCCTTACCTACAAATGCACTCAGTCTGCGGCTCCTCACTACCTCTCCACCCTCATCTCCCCCTATGTTCCCGCCCGTAACCTCCGCTCACAGGACAAAGCCCTTCTCTCAGTACCCTTCTCCACTGCCAACTCCAGGCTCCGCTCATTCTGCCTTGCCTCACCCTATGCCTGGAACAATCTTCCTTTACCCATACGCCATGCCCCCTCCCTACCCATCTTCAAATCTCTGCTTAAAACTCACCTCTTCAATGCTGCCTTCGGCGCCTAACCGCTCGAGATATATAGAATGCCCCAATCTATCCACCCTATCAGACTAACTGTTCACTCGTCCTCTAGATTGTTCACTTGTCTTTAGATTGTTCTCTTGTCTTTTAGCTTGTAAGCTGTTTGAGCAGGGACTGTCCTTCTATGTTTAAATTGTACAGCGCTGCGTAACCCTAGTAGCGCTTTAGAAATGCTAGTTAGTAGTAGTAGTAGTTTTGATTGAGATGCAGGAGAAAAGCGCAGGGTCAACAACAAAGACACAAGAAGCAAAAAAAAAATAGAACATTTGAATAAAGACAAAATACTTCACAGGAAAGAGATTTTAATTCTCCTGTGACTACTGTTTCTTCATGCAGTAAAGAAAACAAAACAATGGAGTTAAAAAAAATGACTACACATGCATATTATTTTCCAGCTTATCATTCTGTTTTAGTTAAACATTGCAGATGTCTACACATTGCATTCCTCCACCCATACTATATTTGCAAGCACAGTTTTGATTGTGCAGGTACAGTAATTAATGTAAACAGATTCAGAGTGCCTGCATAATCTTAAAATAACACAGCCAGTTGAGCACACAGACAATTATTTTTCACATGTAAATCAGGCAGCCTCTCAGAGACTGAGCCCATATTGTATGTAGTAGGACAGAACGACAGTTTATTTAAGCCTGGCTCCAGGATATTCTTTTTTTATTATTATTATTATTATTTATTGGGGCTCCCAGTATAATAGAATGGGTGGGAGAGTAGAAGGCTTCCTCTAGATATGAAGGGTTAGAGAACTCAAATAAGCTTTACAATTGTAGATATCCTGAAATGTAACCTGTGCAAAGTAAGGGACCCTTTTACTAAGCCACCTAAGCGTCTATGCACGCCCAACGCGCGCCAAAATGGAGTTACCACCCGCCTACCACGTGGCTCTTGCGGTAATTTCATTTTTGACGCTTGTCCGATACGTCCAAAAAATAATTTTTTCGGATGTGCATGTTGGATGCACGCCAAGTGGCATTTGATGCGCGTAGGTCATTACCGCCCTGTTACCACGTGAGACTTTACCGCTAGGTTAATGTCTGGCGGTAAGGTCTCAGACCCAAAATGGACACGCAGCAATTTTCATTTTGCCGCACCTCCATTTTTGGCAAAAATTTAAAAAAGGTATTTTTTTTTTACAGATGCGCTGAAAACTGATTCTGCGCAAGCCCAAAACACATGTCTACACTACCGCAGGCCATTTTCAGTGCGCCTTTGTACAATGGCCCCTAGGGGCATATTTCATCTGTAGAAACTTCCAGAACTTTGCATTTTTTTCTCACTTGTTCTTTCTCTCTCTCTCTACAAAATATGCTTGGGAGACTCTTTAGTCTATCTGTCATTACAGTTGCAGTATTATCTGCCATTTTGTTCACAATGTATGGACTTTGTGAACATTGCATGCCATTTGCAAAATGCGGGCATTGTTAAAGAAATAGTGCATGCTAGACCTACATGCAAGAGGCACAGCTGAGCGCAGTCCTGTAGGCAGGAAGAAAGTGCAGTGTGTAGCCCCTGGTTTGGAAAGAGTGTTAGTCAAGTGGCTTTGGAATGGGAAGAAGTGATGGAGTCACTCTGAGGGAGGGAGGGGTAGATGTAGATTACCTGAGTTGAGTTGAGGAAGGTTGGGAAGGGGGAAGAAGAAAGAGGGCTGTGAAACATAGAAGTGCATGGTTTTCAGGAGGATAATGAGTAAGGAAAGAGGAGGAAAAGGAAGGCGCTGCAATGGGCAAGGAAAGGATCAGCGGTAAAAACACCAAAATCACCAGTAAAATTCTACAAAATACAAACTGGCCAATATTCTGCCCATGGGAGGCAGGCCTGCTAAGTGCTGTGATTGGCGCTGAGCCCGAATATTCGATGCAGGGCTGTTTCCAGTGGCTGGCACTGAATGGCAGTCTTAAACTTAACCGGCCAAGTCAATATTCAGCGCTGGCCAGTTAAGTTTATAGCAGCCAAAGATAGGACTGCTATTTAGGAGGTCCGATTTGGCCACTAAACTTAGCCAGAAAAGAGCTGAATATTCGCAGCTAGCCGGTTATATTGCACAATATAGTCAGCCACTATCCCTCGGATTCTATATAGTGCACCTAGAGATCTGTACCGAAATTGGCACGGATTCTATAACACTGCATACAAGGTTAAGAAGCTAATGATAACAGCACTTAACAAGCAATAATGAGCACTAATTGGCACTGAATAGAATTTAGGCGCACAAGTCGCTAAGCATATTCTGTAAAGATGTGCATGAACTTCTAACACGTGCAGGCAAAAGGGGCGTGGTTATGGGTGGGGAAGTGGGCATTTCATGGGCATTCTGAAATTTAGATGTCTAGTTATAGAATATGGACCAGTGCGTCTAAATGTACACTGGGATTTATGCCACATTTTCGTTGGTGTAAATGGATGCACATAGATTAAGGCGCTGAAATATCTACTAAGTATATTCTATAATCGGTGCCTAGATTATAGAATATGCTTAATCAGCACTAACTTCAGCGCCGATTTTTTAGGCACCATATATAGAATTTCTCCCTATGCGCTAAGCGCTAATATTCAGCAGAAATAACCAGCTCTTTCATGCTGAATATTAGCTCTTAGCTGGCTAAATGCTATTTAACCAGCCAGAGAATGTGATAAAAGCAGTTAGCTTAGCAAGGTTTTAAAAAGTTTGGATAGCTTCCTAAAAGAAAAGTCCATAAACCATTATTAAAATGGACTTGGGAAAATTCATTGCTTATTTCTGGGATAAGCAGCATAAAATGTATTGTACTGTTTTGGGACCTTGCCAGGTATTTGTGATCTGGCTTGGCTACTGTTGGAAACAGGATACTGGGTTTGATGGACTTTTGGGCTGTCCCAGTATGGCTATACTTATGTACTTATGCACTGAATATTGGCTGGAAAGAATTATAATTGTGTTATCATTTATTAACATATTTTATAAATGGTTTTTTTTTTAGATCTATTACCTCTGATGCAGGCAGATGTCAAAGCGTGGCCGCATTGGGCTAATGTGTTAATAAATGTTATCCTGGTTATCATTAACGTTATTACTTCTAGCCCTCCTGGAGTTGCAACTCCAGGTGGTATTTCTTTTGACTGTTTCTTTCACTGCCTCTTCAACATCTTTGCCTTCTCATTCTAGGACTGTGAGTGGGCCTTTGGTATCTGGTTCCCTAAAATATTTTTCAGGAAGAGTGGATAATATGATGTAAGTTCCTTCAGTTCCTCATAGAGAGGTATCTAATTTGCAGCTTTTCTGTTTAACTGCTAGGATTTCAGCTACTTTCTCTAATTGCTTTCTCAGCCTTGCTCTTTTTCAGGGAAGACAGTTGATAAATTTACTGCCGTTGACAATGAAACGGAGAGGATCAATGTTAAGATTCAATTGCAGGAACGACAATCAACCGAGGTTGCTTTGATTAAAGGGAGCATGCTTCTGGAAAAAAACTGTGGAGAAGCTGGAAAATTCTATTCAGTATAATAATGTGATTATTTTGAATATCCCCTATTGGAAACTGATCTATCCCGTAGAAATGTTGAAGCATTTCTTGACAATGTACATTTCTATCAACTCTTGGCTCCCATATTTTTCTCGAGTTTTTAATATTCCAGTTTAATTGAGGAGACCATGTTGATGGGATTGGTGTAGATTCTCTTTGTAGAATGATATGCTGAATTATTAATTTTACTGGATACAGGAATATTACGTGTTCTGAAATATATAATATTGCCTGGCAGTTGAACTGAACAAAAAAAGCAGAAAATGCATCCCTCTTCCACCTAGAAGGCAATTCTATAAGAGGACGCCTAGATTTAGGTGGCAAGAATGTGCATAAATACTGGACATGTACATGCATAAATGACCATTTTCTGAGTCTGCTGTTTACTGCAAGTACAGTCCAGGATGCAATGGCTCGTGCTTTGTAGGTAGGTGTTCACATGAATGAAGATTGGGCAGAGGATTGGAAGAGTACCCACTTATTGAAGCACGATGTAAATTTAAGCTTTGCATTCTTGTCCACAAATTACTTTATGGTTATGTTCCAGATAGTAACATAGTAAATGACGGCAGATAAAGACCTGTACGGTCCATCTAGTCTGCCCAACAAGATAAACTCATTTTACATGGTATGTGATACCTTATATGTATACCTGAGTTTGATTTGTCCTTGCCTTTCTCAGGGCACAGACCATAGAAGTCTACCCAGCACTATTCTTGTACTAATTTACACTCCAGCCCATCCCTAATTATTCAGTCACAATTAGGGCATAGACTGTAGAAATCTGCCCAGCTCCCATTTTGTTTCCCAATTACTGGCGTCACCACCCAATCTCTGCTAAGATTCTGCGGAACCATTCCTTTTAAACAGGATTCCTTTGTGTTTATCCCACGCATGTTTGAATTCCATTACCAGTTTCACCTCCACCACCTTCCGATTATTTAGTGGAGTTATTTACTGTGGGAACATTAGATCTAGGGACCGTTGTCTGCTACAGTTTCCTTCTATAAAGTATATGAAGTATATGTCCTTCATAATTCTGGTTTTGCATACTGCTCTGTGCAATGTTGAAACTCCCTTCCTTTGATGTTGAGATTGGTTAAATCTTATTTG
Organism: Microcaecilia unicolor; assembly: GCF_901765095.1. NCBI lineage: Eukaryota > Metazoa > Chordata > Amphibia > Gymnophiona > Siphonopidae > Microcaecilia > Microcaecilia unicolor. Next base: position 37,867,902 of record NC_044033.1, on the reverse strand, counting down.
AGATTTTGTAAGCTCTTAGGGGCCCTTTTACTAAGCCGTGTAGGCGCCTATATGCACCCAATTGGAGTTAGTGCCCAGTTACTGTGTGGCCCTTACGGTAATTTCAGTTTTGGTGCGTGGATCTTTGTGCGTCTGAGCAATATTTTTTATTTTCTGGCACGTGGCATCTACACGCATCAAGTGGCATTTGGCGCACGTAGACCATTACCACCCAGTTACCGCGTGAGACCTTACCACTAGGTCAGTGACTTGCGGTAAGGTCTCAGACCCAAAATGGATGCGTGGCAATTTTCATTTTGACGCACGTCTGTTTTCAGCAAAAATTTTAAAGAGGCATTTTTTGTAGGTGCACTAAAAAATAATTCTGCACGCGACCAAAACATGCGTCTACACTACCGTAGGCCATTTTTCAGCACACCTTAGTAAAAGGATCCCTTAAAGACTTACTTATTTTCTATTTAATTTTTGTAATTTCTTTTTAAATTTGGAAGGTTTATGTCTGAATTTGTATTTTGTATTCTTCTCTAGTGATGGCCTAGTTTTCATTTGAATTGTAATCCACATCGATCCTTAGTTGGTAAATAGCAGAACAGAAATTTTGTTGTATTCTATTGCATTATGTAGGTAGATTGCAAAATCTTATCATCTGTATGTGTTCTTTTACTGTCTAGGCATGAGCATTTTTACCAGCTCTAGGAACATATAAGGGATTAGATTCAGTAAATAGTGCCCAAATTTGGGTGCTGATAAAAATGCATGCTGAGTGCTATTCTATAAACAGTGACCCAAGTTGGGTGCTATTTATAGAATAGTGCGTAGCACCAGGATCCACACCCAACTTTGGGTGCAAGGATTTATACCATCTAAAACCTGGTATATATCCTAAATGCATAAATTAGGTACGGATGCCCCGACTTCTATAAGACTGCGTGCATCTTTAGTGAACACCCCTGACTCACCCATTCCCTTCCCATGGCCACACCCCTTTTCAGTTACATGCTAAAGGTTTTGAATGCGCATAGAATAGCGCTTACCAAGATGCACTCGCAAATCCAAATTGTCAATTAAGACTAATAATTGATGATTGGGCTCATTTTCGAAAGAGAAGGACGTCCATCTTTCGACATAAATCAGAAAGAAGATGGACGTCCTTCTCCCAGGGACGTCCTAATCGGTATAATCGAAACCCAATTTAGGACGGCTCCAACTGCACTCCATCAGAAGGATGGCCAAAGTTCAAGGGGGAATGTCAGAGGCGTAGCGAAGGCGGGATTTGGGCATGCCTAACACTTGGACATCCTTGACCCATAATCGAAAAAAACAAGGACGTCCCTGACTTGGATGTTTTCACCCGGACCTAATTTTTTTTACGAGTAAGGCACAAAAAGGTGCCCAAAATCACCAGATAACCACCGGAGAGAATTGGGGATGACCTCCTGTTACTCTCTCAGTGGTTACTAACCCCCTCCCACCCTCAAGAAACATCTTTCAAAATATGTCGTGCCAGCCTCTATGCCAGCCTCAGATGTCATACTCAGGTTTGTCTGTCAGGATTCTGGTACAGTCGGCTAGAAAACTCGTGAAGACATTGCAGTTTGACCCCTGAGGCAGGCGCATTTGAGCACCGAAACACGGCCCGTGTCGGGTTCTCGTTTATTAAAGATTGTACCACTGTTCCAGTTCTTGAGGCCCATTTTGTGGCCCTCCACAGTTGAGCCAGATAGGCCATTAACAACTTTGGAAGTAGCAAGAGGGTGTGGCTGGAAGCACATGCTGCATGCAGTATTTGAAGGAGCTAGAGACAGAGCACAGGAGGAAGGCACACGCACACACACAAGCTTTGGAAAAGTTTAAAAGATCATTGCAGCCTTGATAGCAGGAGCGTAGCCAGACCTCGAGGTGGGAGGGGGTCGGGGGCACATTTTGGTTGCTGCCCAGCCGCTGCCCCCCTCAACGCCGCCGCCCCTCCGACACCCCCCATGCCACAGCTGTACATCTTGGCTGGTGGGGGTCCCCAACCCCCGCCAGCTGAAGCACTGCTGCCGCAAATACCTTGGCTGGCGGGGGTCCCCAACCCCCACCAACTGAAGACTTTGTCCAGCGCAGGTCTCTGGCGCCGCCGCATTACCTGCCCTGCTTTCTCTTCCCCTCACGTGCAGCGTGTTCCTTTTAGTGAAACAGAGATGCAGAGAAGGTGAAACGTCCTTGTGCAGTGCTGTGCCCTGCCAACAAGAGAGTCAGCACAGGTAGGCTGAGCCTAGAAGAGGTGTGAAGTGCCTAAGAGCAGCTAGTGTTGTGGAATTAAACAGGGGATATTGGTGGGAGAGAATCCTCACTTGTACATGATTGATGGCCAATTGTCTGTAAAGAAAAGGGGAATCATTATCTTTTTTTAAAACTTGTGTCTTTTCTGTATTATAGAAGTCCTATGAGAAGAGGCCAAGAATAAAGGCTTGTATTTTCTGTTTGTTATAACCTCAATGAAAGATTTTTTTTTTTTTTTTTGTTAAATGCCTGGAATTGTGGTTATTTCAGGAAAAGCTCCCATAAGGTTAGGTTGGGCTAGTTCTGGCGGGAAGTAGGAATAGCAGAAAGGCTGTAGCTCCATCTTGGTACCAAGCCATACCTGGACTCACTCACTCTGCATAATCAGTTGTGTTTTTATCTACCCCTCTCTAGACCCCAGTAGGACCCTTGCCCACGGAGGTGTACAGAGGGTTTGTTCTTCTAAAATCTTGTTAATCACCCCCTCCCTGAATTCCAGGACTTGTACCCTAGGGTGACCCCTAGTGGTGACAATACCTGGTTATGCTAGTATTCTATAAAGGAATGTAGCTACTTTCCTTTATAGAATAGTCTTCTATCAGGCAACTATAGGTGCACAGTTATAGAATTAATCTCTTAGGGGTCCTTTTACAAAGGCACACTAGCATTTTTAGCACACTGTAAAAAAACATGTTAATTGTTAGAGAATCCCATATATTTCTATGGGTGTCTCTAGCGTTTAGCATGCGTTAAAATGCTAGCATGCCTTTGTAAAAAGGATCCCTTAATGAACATGACCAGCTTGAGCATATATTTTCTTGGATTTTATAAAAGATTTTTAAAATGTTTTTATGTGGTTCCTTTGACCTCTGTAAATACCAGGATAGGTCAACCTCTACCCCCTTTTTGCTGGGTAAGATATTTGTATATTTTTTTCCCTCTTTTGTTTGGTATTTGCTGCTTTCCTTACCTTCTCACTTTTTCCTTTATTCCCTTAGGTTTTCCTATCCAGAATACCTTGGTTTTCATTTATTTCTGTTCCTCTTGGGCAATGATTTTATTAAAAATAAGTCCCCTGAGGCAGGCGTTAAGCCACTTTTATTAAAAGCAAACCATTAAAAGCCCAACAAAATATACAAAAATACATATAACCGCAGGGACTGTCCTTCTTTGTTAAACTGTACAGCGCTGCGTAACCCTAGTAGCGCTCTAGAAATGTTAAGTAGTAGTAGTAGTAGTAGTAGCAATGTGTCCTCAAAACACATATATCCAATTGTAAAGATATATGTGTTTTGAGGACACATTGCTATTGGTTATGTGTATTTTTGTATATTTTGTTGGGCTTTTAATGGTTTGCTTTTAATAAAAGTGGCTTATATCTATTTACTCTTACTGGGTTTTAATTTTCACATTTATATGTTTGCTGGGACCAACTACAGCAGTTAACACAGAGGTTTCACAGTGGCAATGTGTTAATTTTGTATATTTCTATGTGGGAACTGCAAAAATCTTAGCACTTTGTAAATAAGGGCCTCTATACATACATACTCCTGGGCAATTTATAAATGCTTACCTGAGCATGTAAAACACTGTTCTGCGTGTTCAATCACTTATAAAATTATCCCGTATATGTCAAACATTTCAAACACCCTGCAGCTTGTTGAAATTTTGACATTAAATTAATATTTTTTTTCTTTCTCTCTCCCCTTTCCCAAACACTATACTACAGGAAACGTGAAGTAGGTAATTAACCCAATAAAAAAGGGTTTTAAGCTTGCAGTTTCAACTAAACTGAAATGGCAGAGGCTATTTTGCTGGAAGCCTGTGTGGTTTAATTAATGTGAGTGCTAATCTTAAATTGGCTTTAGTTAATCAATCATTGCATTTTCTGGCAGCCCTTGTTAGAATGGCAACATCTACTACATTGTCCTTATTAATATTTATATCCCTCCATCTCATAGCTTAATTGAAGTTAAATCTTACGGGGATTATTTGCAGAGATTTCTTTATGAGCTCGACAAGGAAAATATAGGTGATACCTGTGAATAGGTCATGCATGGTTTAGGGACCACTCTGTGGAGGGTCATTTATTGTAAGGAGACAGATGTATACGCAAGAAGCATTGTTAGCTTCCATTTAATTTTAGCTGACCCTTTAAACACATTCCCATAGCAATATGACTATTAATATAAAATGTTTTCCTCCAGAGTGCTGACATTTTTGACAGTCTGTCCCTTTGGAAAGGAATTTAGAGTTAACAAAAGCATGTATCAGCCCTGAGCCATTCTGGCCCGGGCTTTCGTCCCTCAGTCTTGCTGCTGGGCTTTCAATCCACTTCGCTGTGCTGCCTGACTCTCTCTTTCATCTCTCTCTCTCTCTCTCTCTCTCTCTCTCTCTGTCTCTGTCTCCTGCCTCCATGTGAACCTGTTCCTGTTTGAACTTGAAGTGGACTAACTCCGATCCAGAAGTAGTGGCTTAAGTAGGACCAGTTTCTGACTTATATACCTCCATAGTTCCTCACTCTGGGTTATATATCATTTCAAGTTATGCTGCTTAGAAATCAAAAGATTCATTTCCAAGTTCTGAATAATTAATTTTATTTCAAGACAGTTAGGCATACGAGTGCTGTTTTGTAAATCAGCATATAGCTTTAAGAGGGTAATTTTATACAGAGGAGCCTAGTGTAAGGATGTTTTTAGACACCAATTGAAGGTCGATTTTATAAGACCAGTAGGCATGTACATGATCTTATAAAATCCTAATGTAAGTGGTTTTCCTATCCATTGCAGGCACAGACATTTACACCTGCCCTAAATGTAGGTAGGCCAATTTGGGTTTACGCTAGTATACAGTAATGACATTTTGGTGCACAGATATCATTATAGAATTGGCGATCAGCATATGACATCAATACGCTAACTGGGGAGGCCAGTTGGCACCATGTGCCCTCTCCTATACACACTCAGGGAGTGCAGGGGACAAAGTCCACCCCTATCTGGCTCTCCTGTATTGCCAAGTTCTTAAATGCAGCCTTACATAAAATTTGTGTTAAGTAGAGAAGGACCATGATTGTCTGCCGAGGGAGTATCTGGGAATGGAGAGGATATTCTACTGATCACGGAAGAAAGCATTTATAAAGAGCTTGAGAAACAAAGTGGACAAAGCTATAGGGCTGGATGTTATCCCAGGATATTGAGGGAGCTCAGAGAAGTCCTGGTGGGACCTGTTAAGGATTTATTTAATAGATCTTTAGAGACGGGAGAAGTTCCCCGGGACTAGAGATGAGCTGACGTGGTTCCTCTTCACAAAAGCGGAAACAGGGAAGAAGTGGGAAACTACAGGCCGGTAAGCCTTACATCAGTGGTAGGATAAATAAAGGATAGTTAACTTTCTAAAAGCCAACAGGTTACAGGATCTGAGGCAACATAGCTTTACCAAAGGAAAATCCTGCCAAACTAATCTTATTGACTCCTTTGAGTGGGTGACCAAAGAATTGGATGAAGAACGCACTCTAGATTTAATCTACTTGGATTTCAGCAAAGCCTTTGATATAGTCCCTCACAGAAGATTCATGAATAAGCTGAGAGGACTGAGCTTAGGACCCAAAGTGGTGAACTGGACTAGAAACTGGTTGACCGACACGCAGCAGAGTGCTGGTAAATGGAATCCATTCCGAGATAAAGAAGGCGAGTAATGGAGTGCCTCAGGGGTCGGTGCTGGGGCCGATTCTGTTTAATATATTTGTGAGAGACATTGCTGAAGGATTAGAAGGAAAAGTTTGCCTTTTTGTGGATGACACGAAGATAGCAAATAGAGTGGACAGCCTGGAGGGAGTAGAAACCATGAGAAGGGATCTCCAAACATTAGAAGAATGGTTATGGGTCTGGCAGTTAAAATGTAATAATCAACAAAAACTTGCTCTAAATGCTAACAATAACCCAAGAGATAACAAGCTATTAGTTTAGTAAAGAAACCTCAATAGCCTAGGGAGCCTACAATGATGGTCTACTCTTAAAGAGGCACTTATCATAGGTTTCAAACAAAACTCTGGAAACAAACCTCAGGGGAAAACAACTCCTACTAAAGAAAAAAAAACACTGAGACCAAAAAACCAGAGAGAAAAAATCTCTAGGATTAGTGTTAGAACTCTACCAAAAAAAACTACTGAAACAATGTCCAAAACACTGCACGTGAATGGAATAGAAAATCCTTTCTTGCTTTCTTTTCTTTCAATCGGAATATTTCCCCATTAGGGACCTTGAAACATAAGGACACTTATCTTGATTTAAATGGAATTCTTGTTGGTTTTCTCAACAGAGCGCCTCCGTTTCACTGTGTTTTTGGCATGCGCTGAGGCCCCCTTTTACTGCGGTGGGAAAAAGGTAGGTCTTTCTTTTCTTCAGGAAATGACCTTATGGCAAGTGAAGCACTTGCTGTGTGGTCATTTCAGGGGGAGCCCTTACCGCCATCCATTGAGGTGGTGGTAAGGGCTCCCAGGCTAACCCGGCGGTAACTTGGTGCATTGGAGGTGGGAACTACCGCCAGGCTGTTATTGTAGCCCGGCAGTACTTCCTATTTAGCGAGCGGTAAGCCTAAGTTGGGCTTACTGCCACTTTGTAAAAGGGCCCCTTAACTTGTAATTAAACTATGGAATTCATTGCCAGAAAATGTGGTAAAAACAGTTAGCTTAGCAGGGTTTAGAAAAGGTTTGGACAATTTCCTAAAAGCAAAGGGGGTCTTTTAGTAAAGATTAGCTTGAGTTATCTGTAGCAGGGCCCATAGGAATAAAATGAGCCCTGCTGCTGCAGATATTTTGAGCTAATGTGACCCCCACCTCTGGATACAATTGCTCACCCTACGAATACCCTGGAAATACCTCAGGTGAACTCTTGTAGAACTGACAGAGGTGAGGTGCAATTATTTTCACTAACCTCGCTTACTTGTTTCTAAAACAAGAAAGGAATTAAATCTAAAGTAAATAATTTAGTTAAACAGATGTCTTACTTTTAAAATTAATTAATTTATTCAACACTGTTAATTAAACCACCAATTTCCACTATATTTGACAGTGCCTTTGTTTCTTTTCACAGATAATCAACTTTTTCCTCAAAACTGGACACGACAGTAACATATCAGATAAGTTTACATCCTACTTAAGCAAAAGTTCATATGCTAACATGCATGTAACACCATAAAATAATTTCTAGATTTTATTTAGCTTGTAACAATTGATTCTTTGTGTATTTTTTCCCTTTCCAGGTTCTTCTTCAGGTAAATGAATCAGGTAAGTATAAATTTTATTTCACTTCTCTTTAATAAGTCTCTGTAGAATCCTTTCTCAATGTGCCTGCAATGAGGGTTTAAAGGATACCTTTTTCCTGCCTTTCTCTGTTTTATTTTATTTTATTTTATTTCCATGTTTTATTTTGTTTGATTTCTATTGATAACCTTAAGAGTGGACTAACACGGCTACCACACTCCTGCCTTCTTGTATTTTCTTTTTTCTTCTCCTTTCTTTAACCGTTGGGTACCATTGAATGTGGATCCCGGGAATCAGGGAACTCAAGTCAGGAATCCGGATACCTACTAAAAGAACTCAAACCCCCTAAATGCTATCTATCAACATACTTTAAGTACTGTAAAGATAAACTAGTTCAGTACTTTTCTAACTAACTCTTCCCCAAAAGAAACATATAATTCTTGAGCCCTATATTTTTCCCCACCCACTTTTGAGCAAAAGTAATATTTGGAAAACTTGATTCCCAAATATAAAGCAAGTTTGATACTGAGCTCTTATATTAATATAACTTTCAGCTATTAAATATATACTCTGTAATTTTATTTGTTTTTCCCAAAGCAGAGTAAATATATTTTTTCCCTTAAATAATCCTTTATCCAAAGATTCTGCAAAGGATTTTTTTTTTAACTTTATAATTCCTCTTCAAATTTACTTAGTGAAAGGAATTTAATGAACACCTCAGTCAGCCCTTGTGCTACGTAATACTGAGAGGGGTCACTGGATGACTTGAACAAAACTCCTCAGCTCACCAAACTAACAGTTATTTAGTTTGATTTATTAAGCTTTTTAGTTTCTAACCCCCCAGCTTAATCAAGCAGCTGGCAGTCAGTCACCATGACAGTCATTACTCTAAAGCCACTAAAAACGTGGATGGCTTTTAACATCAAGCAATTAATTTTAGTTCACACTCCTCACACACAACAACAACTTTAAAAGATACCCAAAATCCGTTTTTTAAACAGATTTTATTCTAGAGCTGTTCACAGACCACTGACATATGTCTGTATAGATTCTCTCTTACCTCCTAACTGACAAATTACAAGGTTTAGAATCTTAAGTATGTCATACATGGCACAAGTCCAGCACGAGCCTCTGCAATCACCTATAAACATACATTTTACATTAATTTCTGACAGTGTCAGCAATATACAGCACTTCCAACTAATTTAAATAAACGTTCCATACCTCATTCAGCATCTGAAGGTGTTTATTTTTAAGTTTTCACTCTGCACGTGACTGCTGCACTTCCCCAGCACAGGTACGTTTTTATTTTATTTTTAAACCCCTTCGGGGTTACACTAATCTTTACTAAAAGACCCCCAAAGTCCATAAGCCATTATTAAGATGGACTTGGGAAAATCCACTGCTAATTTCCAGGATACTTGTCAAAAACTGTGTACGGCTTCTATTACCTCCTTCTATCATCGAACCAATAACAAAAAAGTATAAAGAAGAATATTTAAAAAGACACTTATATGTTGTGAACGAGGTAGAGTCTCATATCATTAAACACCGCTATTGTTCACATCACTCCCGTGGTGAATCAGCGTACATGTGTCAAGATATAATCATTGACTCTTACCTCCACCTTCCTATATTTTTTTACTTATGTTGTTAAATCAAATGTATAAGACACTTAGCTTAACGGGCTGATGCATTATATCACAGGTGTGCCTGTATGCCCCAACAGGTGCCTGTTTCGCAATGCTTCTTCAAAGGGGACTCTCACACCATTTAGCCTGCAAAAATATATGAATATGTCTAAGATACAACAATAACTACAGTGTTATTTTCAAATTAAAACTCTAGGAAACGGACTTACTGTTGTGTGTCTCAGCGTGGCTATCCGCTGTATGTTCTAAAATGGCGGCTACGCTAATCCTTAACTAGCCGTATTACCGGAAATAGCTGCTGCTAATCGCCCCAATACCAAAGGAGACTCTGGGGTCGATATTCAGACTGCAGGAGTTAGCCCAATTAACTCTTGTGGCCACCGCTAATCCTGGATATTCAGTGCTGGGCCATTTCTGGTGACCGGCATTGAATATCCAGTTTATTTTTGGCCAGTTAGAAGATAAACAGTTATGTTGATATCAGGGCTGCCGAGAGGGGGCAAAATTCCACTGGGTCCAGCCTCCAAGGGGGGCCTGGCGCTGGGGTCTGTCTCTCTCCTTCTACTGACAGGTCCCTGGTGATGTGCCCCCCACACACTTTGGCACTCTGGTAGCAGCGGTGTCCTGGGGTAGGGTAGTGTCCTGGGGGGCAGCGGCAGCAGTGGTCCTGCCCCGTGCCTGGCTCAGTCTCTCGGCGGCCCTGGTTGATATTCAGACTTAGCTGGTTACCATCTAACTGGCCAAAGATATCCCATATATTCACGATGCCAAATACAGCCATTAAAGTGGAGCTGAAAATCATCAGATAGCCAGTTATGTTGGCTGATATAACCAGCTATTTGCTAGCCAATAACTGGTGACATTCAGCGGGAGATAGCCGGCTATCCCCCACTGAATATTGCTGGATAGCCAGTTATGGTTCTGATCCTGGCTGCTTAAATTCTTTCCTATATTGGGGGGTTGTCCATAACTGAATTATGACAGCGTATTTGCCTGTACCACCTTGCTGGAAAGCTTTCCTGCTCATTTATACTGTATTTATTTGGATTTAGCTCACATGTTTTCATTTTACTACCTATTGCCTAAGCCAGTGGTTCCCAAACCTGGTCCTGGAGGCTCCCCCAGCCAATCGGGTTTTCAGGATATCCTCAATGAATATTCATGAGAGAGATTTGTCTACAGTGGAGGCGGTGAATGCAAATCTTTCTCGTGA